>NC_056699.1:30253843-30331090 GCF_018831695.1 Puntigrus tetrazona
ATACCTGACCTCATCATAAAAAAAAAAAAAAAAAAAAAAAAATACTCTGTCTCTCTTCTCATCCCCCTTGTTTATTCCTTCCCCTTCACAGCATGTACTAATTTGAACACTCCTGTGACTGGGTGTTATAAGCACTTACTCTGTCTGTTTGTCTCATCAAATAAATGAATCGCTGTTGTACTCTCAATTGGCAAAGTCGCTTTGGATAGAAATGACTAAATGTAAATGTAAATGTAAATGTAAATGTGAATGCATGGGCCACCAAATCCTAGTGTCCCGACAGATAAGCCTTCAGAGATGAGGCCTGTGGGTTTTGAAGCCCATCTTGGTGTCTTTGAGGCTGTTCTTTGGAGTTTTCAGTTGGGTGCACAAAAAATCTATAGTGAAAAGCTGATAGTTGCAAAATAGTCATAACAAATGTACATAGGACTTAGCAAAGAGACAGAGCTTTGCGTGCCCAAAGGGTAAAGTTTACCTGAATGCGACAGATAATTAGCTTGAACTATGTTTTCTTAAAAGCTTTTCCAGTTTAGCTTACATATTGCTATTTGTGGCCAAGATACGCGGATAAAGACAAATAAGGGCCTGATGGCCTAATGGATGAGCATCAGCCACGGGCTGAGGATTGTGGGTTCAAGTCCCATCGGTGAGTCATATTTGAGGCAGTTCATTGGAAGTTTAATTTGGCAGAACCAAAAAATCAATGATGATTAGTTCAAAATTACAATATAGCCATAACAAATGCGCATCTGACTAAGCACAGAACTTAAGCGTTGTATTGTTGACGGTTTACTTGATCACGATAGACAGTGTAGCTTCGAAATGGCCCGTTTTCTTGAAGCTTTTCCAGTTTTAGCTTACATATTGCTATCTGTAAATGCACTTGGGTAAAGACAAGATTAGTGGGGCCCAGTATTTGCCCATAGTGGATAAGGCATCAGCCTTGGAGCTGAGATTGTGGAGTTGAGAACCCATCTGGAGTCATATTTGAGGCAGTTCATTGAGTTTAAGTTGGCAGAACAAAAAAATCAATAGTGATTAGTTCAAAATTACAATATAGCCATATAAATGTATATAGAGCTACTTTACAGAACCAAGCGTTGTGATGATAAAAGTTTACTTAGATGCGAAGCTGACGGATTAGCTTCGAAATGGCCGTTTTTCTTAAAGCTTTCCAGTTTATCTTACATATTGCTATCTGTGAATGCACTTGGATAAAGTCCAAATAAGAGACCCAGTGGCCTAATGGATAAGAGCATCAGCCTTAGGAGCTGAGGATTGACCAGATTCAGAGTCCCATCTGGGTCATATTTGAGGCTGTTCTTTGAGGTTAATTTGGCGGAACTACAAAAATCTATATAGTGATTAGTTTAAAATTACAATATAGCCATATTTCAAATGCTGCATAGGACTAAGCACAGAACCAAGCGTTGTGATGCTTAAAGGATGAAAGTTAACTTGCATGCGATAGACAATTATCTTGAACTGGCAGTTTACTAAAGAGAAAAAAAGGGCCCAGTGGCTAATGGATAAGGCATCAGCCTCCCGGGCTGCAGGGATTGTGGGGTTCAAGAAGTCCCACCTGGGTGCGATCTTCAAAAAACATCTTTTAGCTGCACACGAAACAGAATTAGTGTGTAAACTTGAAGCCTTCTGAATGTGACCTTGCTGATTACATCAAATTGTCTGTGAATCTCAAGGGCCTGGGATCTCTAGTGTCCCGACAGATAAGCCCCTTCAGAGAGATGGGCCTGTAGGTTTTGAAGCCCATCTTGGTCATCTTTTGAGGCACATTCTTTGAGTTTTCAGTTGTAGGGTGCACAAAAAATCTATAGTGATAAGCTGATGGATTTGCCAAAATAGTCATAACAAATGTACATAGGACTTAGCAAGAACCAAGTGTTGTGATGCTTAAAGGGTAAAGTTTACCTGAATGCGACAGATAATTAACTTGAACTGGCCCGTTTTCTTAAAAGCTTTTCCAGTTTAAGCTTACATCTTGCTATCTGTGAAATATGCACTTGGATAAAAGTCCAACTGAGGCCCAGTGGCCTAATGGATAAGGCATCAGCCTTGGCGCTGAGATTGTGGAGTTAAAGTCCCATCTGGAGTCATATTTGAAGGCAGTTCATTGAGTTTAATTTGGCAGAACCAGAAAAAAAATCTATAAGTGATTACTTCAAGAATTACAACCTGTATTACAAATATACATAGGACTAAGCACAGAACCAAGCCTTGTGATGCTTAAAGGTTGAAAGTTTACTTGCATCTGCGACAGACAATTAGCCGAAATGACCCGTTTTCTTAAAAGCTTTCCCAGTTTAGCTTACTATTGCTATCTGTGAATGCACTTGGATAAAAGACAGAAATACAGGCCCAGTGGCCTAATGGATGAGGCATCAGCCTTGGAGCTAAGGATTGTGGGTTCGAGTCCCATCACAGGTCATATTGCGAGGAGCAGTTCATTGAGTTTAAGTTGGCAGAACCAAAAAAATCAATAGTGATTAGTTCAAAATTACAATATAGCCATAACAAATGTGTACATAGAACTAAGCACAGAACCAACCCGTTGTGATGATAAAAATTTTCTTAACGTCTGACGGACAATTATCTTAGAAATGGCCGTTTCTTAAAAAACTTGCAGTTTAGCTTACATCTTGCTATCTGTGAATGCACTTGGGATAAGACAATAACTAAAGGGCCCAGTGGCCTAATGGATAAGGCATCAGCCTTGGAGCTGAGTTGTGGGTTCGAGTCCCATCTGGGTCATTTTTGAGGCAGTTCATTAGAGTTAATTTGGCAGAACTACCAAAAATCTCATAGTGATTAGTTGAAAATTACAATATAGCCATAACAAATGTACACATAGGACTAAGCACAGAACCAAGCCTTGTGATGGCAAAGGATGAGGATTTACTTGCATGCGATAGACAATTATCTTCAGACTGGCAAGTTTGCCAAAGAGAAAAAAGGGCCCAGTGGCCCACAATGGATAAGGCATCAGCCTCCCGGGCTACTGAATTTTGAGTTCAGAAGTCCACACCTGGGTCGTCTTCAAAAAACATCTTTAGCTGCACACAGAAATAAGAATTAGTGTAAAACTTGGAAGCCTTCTGAATGTGACCTTTGCTTTGATTACATCAAATTGTCTGTGAATGCAGGGCCACCAAATCCTAGTGTCCCGACAGATAAGCCTTCAGAGATGGGGCCTGTATGGGTTTGAAGCCCATCTTGGTCATCTTTGAGGCTGTTCTTTGAGTTTCAGTTAGGTGCACAAAAAATCTCTATAGTGATAAGCTGATAGTTGCAAATAGTCATAACAAATGTACATAGGACTTAGCAAAGAACAGAGCTTTGTGATGCTTAAAGGGTAAAGTTTGAATGCGACAGATAATTAGCTTCGAACTGGCCGTTTTTCTTAAAGCTTTTTCCAGTTTAGCTTACATCTTGCTATCTGTGAATGCACCTGGGATAAGACAACTAAAGGGCCCAGTGGCCTAATGGATAAGGCATCAGCCTTCGGAGCTGAGGTGATTGTGGGGTTCGAGTCCCATCTGGGTCATATTTGAGGCTGTTCTTTGAGGTTAATTTGGCAGAACTAGTAAAAATCTATAGTGATTGAGTTCAAAGTACAATATAGCAATAACAAATGTACATAGGATAAGCACAGAACCAAGTGTTGTGATGCTTAAAGGATGAATGTTTACTTGCGTATGCGATAGACAATTAGCTTGAAATGGCCGTTTTTTCTTAAAAGCTTTTCCAGTTTAGCTTACATCTTGCTATCTGTGATGCACTTGGGATAAGACAACTAAAGGGCCCAGTGGCCTAATGGATGGGCATCAGCCTTCGAGCTGAGATTGTGGTTGAGTCCCATCTGGGTCATATTTGAGGCTGTTCTTTGAGTTTTAAGTTGGCAGAACCAGAAAAAAATCTATAGTGATTACTTCCAAAATTACAATATAGCCATTACAAATATACACTAGGACTAAGCACAGAACCAAGCCTTGTGATGCTTAAAGGTTGAAGGCATTACTTACATCGACAGACAATTAGCTTTTGAAATGACCGTTTTCTTAAAGCTTTCCCAGTTTAGCTTACATATTGCTATCTGTGAATGCACTTCTGGATAAAGACAAATAAAAAAGGGCCCAGTGGCCTAATGGATAAGAGCATCAGCCTTCCGGGCTGAGACAGTGGGTTGTGAAGTCCCATCTGGGTCATATTTGAGGCAAAGTTCTTTGAGTTTAAGTTGGCAGAACAAAAAAATCAATAGTATTAGTTCAAAAATTACAATATATATATAACAAATGTACATAGAACTAAGCACAGAACCAAGCGTTGTGATGATAAAGTTTGCTTGCGTGCGACAGACAATTAGCTTCAAAATGGCCGTTTCTTAAAGCTTTTCCAGTTTAGCTTACATATTGCTATCTGTGAAATGCACTTGGATAAAGTCAAATAAGGGCCCAGTGGCCTAATGGATAAGGCATCAGCCTTCCGAGCTGAGGATTGTGGGTTGAGTCCATCTGGGTCATATTTGAGGCAGTTCATTGAGTTTAATTGCTTGGGAGCCAAAAAAATCAATAGTGATTAGTTCAAAATTACAATATAGCCATAACAAATGTACATAGAACTAAGCACAGAACCAAGCGTTGTGATGATAAAAGTTTACTTAGCATCTGACCGGACAATTACCAAGCTGCCAGCGATGCCTTCAAAGGATGAAAGTTTACTTGCATGCGAGCAGACAATTATCTTCGAACTTCGGCAGTTTACTTAAAAGAAAAAGGGCCCAGTGGCCTAATGGATAAGGCATCAGCCTCGGGCTGGGATTGTGGGTTCAAGTCCCACCTGGGTCGATCTTCAAAAAACGTCTTTAGCTGCACACAAAACAAGAATTAGTGTAAAACTTGAAGCCTTCTGAATGTGACCTTGCTTTGATTACATCAAGTTGTCTGTGAATGCAAGGGGCCACCAAATCCTAGTGTCCCGACAGATAAGCCTTCAGAGATGAGGCCTGTAGTTTGAAGCCACATCTTGGTCATCTTTGAGGCTGTTCTTTGAGTTTTCAGTTAGGTTTTCACAAAAAAATCTATAGTGATAAGCTGATAGTTGCAAAATAGTCATAACAAATGTACATAGGACTTAGCAAAGAACAGAGCTTTGTGATGCTTAAAGGTAAAAGTTTACCGGAATCACGACAGATAATTAGCTTCCGAACTGGCCGTTTTCTAAAGCTTTTCCAGTTTAGCTACATCTTGCTATCTGTGAATGCACCTGGGATAAGGACAACTAAAGGGCCCAGTGGCCTAATGGATAAGGCATCACTGGACCTTGGGCTGAGATTGTGGGTTCCAACGAGTCCCATCTGGAGTCATATTTGAGCTGTTCTTTGAGGTTGTTGGCAGAAATTAGTAAAAATCTATAGTGATTAGTTCAAAATTACAATATAGCAATAACAAATGTACATAGGACTAAGCACAGAACCAAGTTGTGTGATGTTTAAAGGATGAATGTTTACTTGCATGCGAGATAGACAATTAGCTTGAAATGGCACGTTTTCTTAAAAAGCTTTCAGTTTAGCTTACATCTTGCTATCTGTGAATGCACTAGGGATAAGACAACTAAAGGGCCCAGTGGCCCCTGTGGATGAAGGCATCAGCCTTGGAGCTGAGGATTGTGGAGTTCGAGTCCCATCTGGGTCATATTATTTGAGGCTGTTCTTTGAGGTTTAAGTTGGCAGAACCAGAAAAATCTATAGTGATTACTTCAAAATTACAATATAGCATTACAAATATACATAGGACTAAGCACAGAACCAAGCCTTGTGATGCTTAAGGTTGAAAAGTTTACTTGCATGCGACAGACAATTAGCTTCGAAATGACCGTTTTTCTTAAAGCTTTCCAGTTTAGCTTACATGTTGCCTATCTCTGAATGCGCGGATAAAGACAAATATGGAGCCAGTGGCCTAATGGATAAGGCATCAGCCTTCGGGCTGAGTTATGTGGGTTGAGTCCCATCTGGGTCATATTTGAGGCAGTTCTTTGAGTTTTAAGTTGGCAGAACCAAAAAAAAAAATCAATAGTGATTAGTTCAAAGTACAATATAGCCATAACAAATGTACATAGAACTAAGCACACAGAACCAAGCGTTGTGATGATAAAACATTTATGCAACGGCGACAGACAATTAGCTTCAAAATGGCCGTTTTCTTAAAAGCTTTTCCAGTTTAGCTTACATATTGCTATCTGTGAATGCACTGGATAAAGTCAAATAAGGGCCCAGTGGCCTAATGGATAAGGCATCAGCCTTCACAGCTGAGGATTGTGGAGTTCGGAGTCCCATCTGGGTCATATTTGAGGCAGTTCATTGAGTTTAATTTGGCAGAACCAAAAAAATCAATAGTGATTGGTTCAAAATTACAATATAGCCATAACAAATGTACATAGAACTAAGCACAGAACCAGCGTTGTGATGATAAAAGTTTACTTGCATGCGCGGCGGACAATTACCAAGCGTTGTGATGCTTAAAGGATGAAAGTTTACTTGCATGCGATAGACAATTATCTTCGAACTGGCAGTTTACTTAAAGAGAAAAAGGGCCCAGTGGCCTTAATGGATAAGAGCATCAGCCTCCGGAGCTGGGGTTGTGGGTTCAAGTCCCACCTGGGTCGTCTTCAAAACGTCTTTAGCTGCACAAACAAGAATTGATGTGAACTTTGAAGCCTTCTGAATGTGACCTTGCTTTGATTACATCAAGTTGTTCTGTGAATCGCAGGTGCCATCAAATCCTAGAAGTGTCCCACAGATAAGCTTCTCTCAGGAGATGAGGCCTGTAGGTTTTGAAGCTCCATCTTGGTCATCTTTTTGAGCTGTTCTTTGAGTTTCAGTTGGGTGCACAAAAAATCTGTAGTGATAAGCTGATAGTTGCCAAAATAGTCATAACAAATGTACATAGGACTTAGCAAAGAACAAGGGCTGTGATGCTTAAAGGATAAAAGTTGCGAGAATGCGACCAGATAATTAGCTTCGAACTGGCCAGTTTTCAAAAGCTTTTCAGTTTAGCTTACATCTTGCTATCTGTGAATGCACTTCTGGGATAAGACAACTAAAGGGCCCAGTGGCCCCTGTGGATAAGGGCATCAGCCTTCGAGCTGAGGATTGTAGATTTAAGGTCCACATCTGGGTCATATTTGAGGCTGTTCTTTTGAGGTTAATTTTTACAGAACTAGAAAAAATCTATAGTGATTAGTTCAAAATTACAATATAGCAATAACAAATACATAGGACTAAGCACAGAATCAAGTGTTGTGATGCTTAAGGGTTGAAAGTTTGCATGCGACAGACAATTAGCTTGAAATGACCGTTTTCTTAAAGCTTTCCAGTTTAGCTTACATATTGCTATCATTGTGAATGCACTTGGATAAAGACAAATAAGAGGCCCAGTGTCCTAATGGATAAGGCATCAGCCTTGAGCTGAGGATTGTGGGTTGGAGTCCCATCTGGGGATCTCATATTTGAGGCAGTTCTTTGAGTTTTAAGTTGGCAGAACCAAAAAAATCAATAGTGATTAGTTCAAAATTATAATATAGCCATAACAAATGTCACATAGAACTAAGCACAGAACCAAAAGCGTTGTGATGATAAAAGTTTACTTGCGTACGACCAGACAACTAGCTTCCGAAATGGCCGTTTTCTTAAAAGCTTTTCCAGTTTAGCTTACATACTGCTATCTGTGAATGCACTTGGATAAAGTCAAATAAGGGCCCAGTGGCCTAATGGATAAAGCATCAGCGCCTTGGAGCTGAGGATTGTGGGTTCAGCGTCCCATCACAGGTCATATTTGAGGCTGTACTTTGAGTTTAAGTTGGCAGAACCAGAAAAATCAATATTGATTAGTTCAAAATTACAATATAGCCATTACAAATATATAGGACTGAAGCACAGAACCAAAAGCCTGATGCTTAAAGGTTGAAAGTTTACTTGCATCGTGACAGACAATTAGCTTCGAAATGACACCGTTTTCTTAAAGCTTTTCCAGTTTAGCTTACATATTGCTATCTGTGAATGCACTTGGATAAAGTCAATAAGGGCCCAGTGGCCTAATGGATAAGGCATCAGCCTTCGGAGCTGAGGATTGTGGGTTGAGTCCCATCTGGGTCATATTTGAGGCAGTTCATTGAGTTTAAGTTGTACAGAACCAAAAAATCAATAGTGATTAGTTCAAAATTACAATATAGCCATAACAAATGTACATAAAACTAAGCACAGAACCAAGCGTTGTGATGATAAAAGTTTACTTATGCACGTCGACAGACAATTAGCTTGAAATGACCGTTTTTCTTAAAAGCTTTTCCCAGTTTAGCTTACATATTGCTATCTGTGTGAATGCACTTGGATAAAAGTCAAATAAGGCCAAGTGGTCTAATGGATAAGGCATCAGCCTTCGGAGCTGAGGATTGTGGGTTCGGAGTCCCATCTGGGTCATATTGAGAGCCAGTTCATTGAGTTTAATTTGGCAGAACCAGAAAAATCTATAGTAGTTACCTAAAGAAATTGCAATATAGCCATTACAAATATACATAGGACTAAGCACAGAACCAAGCCTTGTGATGCTTAAAGGTTGAAAAAGTTTACTTGCATGCGACAGACAATTAGCTTGAGAATGACCGTTTTTTCTTAAAGCTTTCCCAGTTTTAGCTTACATATTGCTATCTGTGAATGCACCCTGGATAAAGACAAATAAGGGCCCAGTGGCCTAATGGATAAGGCATCAGCTCTTCTCGGAGCTGAGGATTGTGTGGTTTGAGTCCCATCTGGGTCATATTTAGAGGAGCAGTTCATTGAGTTTAATTTGGCAGAACCAAAAAAATCAATAGTGATTAGTTCAAAATTACAATATAGCCATAACAAATGTACATACGACTAAGCACAGAACCAAGCAGCGTTGTGATGCTTAAAGGATGAAAGTTTACTTGCATGCGATAGACAATTATCTTCGAACTGGCAGTTTACTTAAAGAGAAAAAAGGGCCCAGTGGCCTAATGGATAAGGCATCAGCCTCGGGCCTGAGGATTGTGGGTTCAAGTCCCACCTGGGTCGATCTTCAAAAAACATCTTTAGCTGCACTTTGAAAGCAAAAATTAGTGTAAAACTTGAAGCCTTCTGAATGTGACCTTGCTTTGATTACATCAAATTGTCTGTGAATGCAAGGCCACCAAATCCTAGTGTGTCCCGACAGATAAGCCTTCAGAGATGAGGCCTGTAGGTTTGAAGCCCATCTTGGTCATCTTTGAGGCTGTTCTTTTGAGTTTCAGTTATAGGTGCAAAAAAAATCTATAGTGATAAGCTGATAGTTGCAAAATAGTCATAACAAATGTACATGAGACTTATGCAAAGAACAGAGCTTTGTGATGCTTAAAAGAAGTAAAAGTTTACCTGAATGCGACAGATAATTAGCTTCGAACTGGCCGTTTTCTTAAAAGCTTTTCAGTTTAGCTTATATCTTGCTATCTGTGAATGCACTTGGGATAAAGAGGAACTAAAGGGCCCAGTGGCCTAATGGATAAGGCATCAGCCTTGAGCTGAGTTGTGGGTTCGAGTCCCATCTGGGTCATATTTGAGGCTGTTCTTTGAGTTAATTTGGCAGAACTAGAAAAAAATCTATAGTGATTACTTCAAAATTACAATATAGCCATTACAAATATACATAGGACTAAGCACAGAACCAAGCCTTGTGATGCTTAAAAAGGTTGAAAGTTTACTTGCATCGCGACAGACAATTAACTTCGAAATGACCGTTTTTCTTAAAGCTTTCCCAGTTTAGCTTACATATTGCTATCTGTAAATGCACTTGGGTAAGACAAATTAGGGCCCAGTGGCCTAATGGATAAGGCGCATCAGCCTTGGAGCTGAGGATTGTGGGTTCGAGTCCCATCTGGGTCATATTTGAGAGCAGTTCTTTGAGTTTAAGTTGGCAGAACCAAAAAATCAATAGTGATTAGTTCAAAATTACAATATAGCCATAACAAATGTACATAGAACTAAGCACAGAACCAAGCGTTGTGATGATAAAAGTTTACTTGCGTCTGCGACGGACAATTAGCTTCCGAAATGGCGTTTTCTTAAAAAGCTTTTCCAGTTTATCTTACATATTGCTATCTGTGAATGCACTTGGACAAAGTCAAATAAGGGCCCAGTGGCCTAATGGATAAGGCATCAGCCTCGGGCGCTGAGGATTGTGGGTTCGAGTCCCATCTGGGTCGTTTGAGGCAGTTCATTGAGTTTAAGTTGGCAGAACCAAAAAAATCAATAGTGATTAGTTCAAAATTACAATATAGCCATAACAAATGTACATAGAACTAAGCACAGAACCAAGCGTTGTGATGATAAAAGTTTACTTGCTCATGACGGACAATTAGCTTCGAAATGGCCGTTTTCTTAAAGCTTTTCCAGTTTATCTTACATATTGCTATCTGTGAATGCACTTGGATAAAGTCAAATAAAGGGCCCAGTGGCCTAATGGATAAGGCATCAGCCTTCGAAGCTGAGGATTGTGGGTTCGAGTCCCCTCTGGGTCATATTTGAGGCTGTTCTTTGAGGTTAATTTGGCAGAACTACAAAAATCTATAGTGATTAGTTTAAAATTACAATATAGCCATAACAAATGTACATAGGACTAAGCACAGAACCAAGCGTTGTGATGCTTAAAGGATGAAAGTTTACTTGCATGCGATGAACAATTATCTTCGAACTGGCAGTTTACTTAAAAGAAAAAAAGGGCCCAGTGGCCTAATGGATAAGGCATCAGCCTCGGGCTGGGGATTGTGGGTTCAAGTCCCACCTGGGTCGTCTTCAAAAAGCATCTTTAGCTGCACACGAAACAAGAATTAGTGTAAAACTTGAAGCCTTCTGAATGCGAACTTGCTTTGATTACATCAAATTGTCTGTGAATGCAAGGGCCACCAAATCCTAGTGTCCCGACAGATAAGCCTTCAGAGATGAGGCCTGTAGGTTTGAAGCCCATCTTGGTCATCTTTGAGGCTGTTCTTTGAGTTTCAGTTGGGTGCACAAAAAAATCTATAGTGATAAGCTGATAGTTGCAAAATAGTCATAACAAATGTACATAGGACTTAGCAAAGAACAGAGCTTTGTGATGCTTAAAGGGTAAAAGTTTACCTGAATCGACAGATAATTAGCTTCCGAACTGGCCGTTTTCTTAAAGCTTTTTCCAGTTTAGCTTACATCTTGCTATCTGTGAATGCACTTGAGATAAGACAACTAAAGGGTCCAGTGGCCTAATGGATAAGGCATCAGCCTTGAGCTGAGGATTGTGGGTTCGAGTCCCATCTGGGTCATATTTGAGGCTGTTCTTTGAGGTTAATTTGGCAGAACTAGAAAAAATCTATAGTGATTAGTTCAAAATTACAATAAAGCAATAACAAATGTACATAGGACTAAGCACAGAACCAAATGTTGTGATGCTTAAAGGATGAATGTTTACTTGCATGCGATAGACAATTAGCTTCGAAATGGCCGTTTTCTTAAAGCTTTTCCAGTTTAAGCACATCTTGCTATCTGTGAATGCACTTGGGGATAAGACAACTAAAGGGCCCAGTGGCCTAATGGATAAGGCATCAGCCTTCGGAGCTGAGGATTGTGGGTTCGAGTCCCATCTGGGTCATATTTGAGGCTGTTCTTTGAGTTTAAGTTAGCAGAACCAGAAAAAAATCTATAGTGTTTACTTCAAAATTACAATATAGCCATTACAAATATACATAGGACTAAGCACAGAACCAAGCCTTGTGATGCTTAAAGGTTGAATGTTTACTTGCATGCGACAGACAATTAGCTTCAGAAATGACCGTTTTCTTAAAGCTTTCCCAGTTTAGCTTACATATTGCTATCTGTGAATGCACTTGGATAAAGACAAATAAGGGCCCAGTGGCCTAATGGATGAGCATCAGCCTTGGAGCTAAGGATTGTGGGTTGAGTCCCATCTGGGTCATATTTGAGGCAGTTCATTGAGTTTAAGTTGGCAGAACTACAAAAAATCTATAGTGATTAGTTCAAAATTACAATATAGCCATAACAAATGTACATAGGACTAAGCGCAGAACCAAGCGTTGTGATGCTTAAAGGATGGAAGTTTACTTGCATGCGATAGACAATTATCTTCGAACTGGCAGTTTACTTAAAGAGAGAAAAAGGGCCCAGTGGCCTAATGGATAAGGCATCAGCCTCCGGAGCTGGGGATTGTGGGTTCAAGTCCCACCTGGTCGCTCTTCAAAAAACATCTTTAGCTGCACACGAAACAAGAATTAGTGTAAAACTTGAAGCCTTCTGAATGTGACCTTGCTTTGATTACATCAAATTGTCTGTGAATGCAAGGGCCACCAAATCCTAGTGTCCCGACAGATAAGCCTTCAGAGATGAGGCCTGTAGGTTTGAAGCCCATCTTGGTCATCTTTGAGGCTGTTCTTTGAGTTTCAGTTGGGTGCACAAAAAAATCTATAGTGATAAGCTGATAGTTGCAAAATAGTCATAACAAATGTACATAGGACTTAGCAAAGAACAGAGCTTTGTGATGCTTAAAGGGTAAAAGTTTACCTGAATCGACAGATAATTAGCTTCGAACTGGCCGTTTTCTTAAAGCTTTTCCAGTTTAGCTTATATCTTGCTATCTGTGAATGCACTTGGGATAAGAGAACTAAAGGGCCCAGTGGCCTAATGGATAAGGCATCAGCCTTCGGAGCTGAGGATTGTGGGTTCGAGTCCCATCTGGGTCATATTTGAGGCTGTTCTTTGAGGTTAATTTGGCAGAACTAGAAAAAATCTATAGTGATTACTTCAAAATTACAATATAGCCATTACAAATATACATAGGACTAAGCACAGAACCAAGCCTTGTGATGCTTAAAGGTTGAAAGTTTACTTGCATGCGACAGACAATTAGCTTCGAAATGACCGTTTTCTTAAAGCTTTCCCAGTTTAGCTTACATATTGCTATCTGTAAATGCACTTGGTAAAGACAAATTAGGGCCCAGTGGCCTAATGGATAAGCATCAGCCTTCGGAGCTGAGGATTGTGGGTTGAGTCCCATCTGGGTCGTATTTGAGGCAGTTCTTTGAGTTTAAGTTGGCAGAACCAAAAAAATCAATAGTGATTAGTTCAAAATTACAATATAGCCATAACAAATGTACATAGAACTAAGCACAGAACCAAGCGTTGTGATGATAAAAGTTTACTTGCGTCATGACGGACAATTAGCTTGAAATGGCGTTTCTTAAAGCTTTTCCAGTTTATCTTACATATTGCTATCTGTGAATGCACTTGGATAAAGTCAAATAAGGCCCAGTGGCCTAATGGATAAGGCATCAACCTTCGGACTGAGGATTGTGGGTTCGAGTCCCCTCTGGAGTCATATTTGAGGCTGTTCTTTGAGGTTAATTTGGCAGAACTACAAAAATCTATAGTGATTAGTTTAAAATTACAATATAGCCATAACAAATGTACATAGGACTAAGCACAGAACCAAGCGTTGTGATGCTTAAAGGATGAAAGTTTACTTGCATGCGATAGACAATTATCTTCGAACTGGCAGTTTACTTAAAGAAAAAAGGGCCCAGTGGCCTAATGGATAAGGCATCAGCCTTCGGAGCTGAGGATTGTGGGTTCAAGTCCCACCTGGGTCGTCTTCAAAAAACATCTTTAGCTGCACACGAAACAAGAATTAGTGTAAAACTTGAAGCCTTCTGAATGCGAACTTGCTTTGATTACATCAAATTGTCTGTGAATGCAAGGGCCACCAAATCCTAGTGTCCCGACAGATAAGCCTTCAGATGAGGCCTGTAGGTTTGAAGCCCATCTTGGTCATCTTTGAGGCTGTTCTTTGAGTTTCAGTTGGGTGCACAAAAAAAATCTATAGTGATAAGCTGATAGTTGCAAAATAGTCATAACAAATGTACATAGGACTTAGCAAAGAACAGAGCTTTGTGATGCTTAAAGGGTAAAGTTTACCTGAATGCGACAGATAATTAGCTTCGAACTGGCCGTTTTCTTAAAGCTTTTCCAGTTTAGCTTACATCTTGCTATCTGTGAATGCACTTGAGATAAGACAACTAAAGGGTCCAGTGGCCTAATGGATAAGGCATCAGCCTTTGGAGCTGAGGATTGTGGGTTCGAGTCCCATCTGGGTCATATTTGAGGCTGTTCTTTGAGGTTAATTTGGCAGAACTAGAAAAAAAATCTATAGTGATTAGTTCAAAATTACAATAAAGCAATAACAAATGTACATAGGACTAAGCACAGAACCAAATGTTGTGATGCTTAAAGGATGAATGTTTACTTGCATGCGATAGACAATTAGCTTGAAATGGCCGTTTTCTTAAAGCTTTTTCCAGTTTAGCTTACATCTTGCTATCTGTGAATGCACTTGGGATAAGACAACTAAAGGGCCCAGTGGCCTAATGGATGAGCATCAGCCTTCGGGCTGAGGATTGTGGGTTCGAGTCCCCATCTGGGTCATATTTGAGGCTGTTCTTTGAGTTTAAGTTGGCAGAACCAGAAAAAATCTATAGTGTTTACTTCAAAATTACAATATAGCCATTACAAATATACATAGGACTAAGCACAGAACCAAGCCTTGTGATGCTTAAAGGTTGAATGTTTACTTGCATCGCGACAGACAATTAGCTTGAAATGACCGTTTTCTTAAAGCTTTCCCAGTTTAGCTTACATATTGCTATCTGTGAATGCACTTGGATAAAGACAAATAAGGGCCCAGTGGCCTAATGGATAAGGCATCAGCCTTGGAGCTAAGGATTGTGGGTTCGAGTCCCATCTGGGTCATATTTGAGGCAGTTCATTGAGTTTAAGTTGGCAGAACTACAAAAAAATCTATAGTGATTAGTTTAAAATTACAATATAGCCATAACAAATGTACATAGGACTAAGCACAGAACCAAGCCTTGTGATGCTTAAAGGATGGAAGTTTACTTGCATGCGATAGACAATTATCTTCGAACTGGCAGTTTACTTCAAGAGAAAAAGGGCCCAGTGGCCTAATGGATAAGGCATCAGCCTCCGGGCTGGGGATTGTGGGTTCAAGTCCCACCTGGGTCGTCTTCAAAAACATCTTTAGCTGCACACGAAACAAGAATTAGTGTAAAACTTGAAGCCTTCTGAATGTGACCTTGCTTTGATTACATCAAATTGTCTGTGAATGCAAGGGCCACCAAATCCTAGTGTCCCGACAGATAAGCCTTCAGAGATGAGGCCTGTAGGTTTGAAGCCCATCTTGGTCATCTTTGAGGCTGTTCTTTGAGTTTCAGTTGGGTGCACAAAAAAATCTATAGTGATAAGCTGATAGTTGCAAAATAGTCATAACAAATGTACATAGGACTTAGCAAAGAACAGAGCTTTGTGATGCTTAAAGGGTAAAAGTTTACCTGAATGCGACAGATAATTAGCTTCCCGAACTGGCCGTTTTCTTAAAGCTTTTCCAGTTTAGCTTATATCTTGCTATCTGTGAATGCACTTGGGATAAGAGAACTAAAGGGCCCAGTGGCCTAATGGATAAGGCATCAGCCTTCGGAGCTGAGGATTGTGGGTTCGAGTCCCATCTGGGTCATATTTGAGGCTGTTCTTTGAGGTTAATTTGGCAGAACTAGAAAAAATCTATAGTGATTACTTCAAAATTACAATATAGCCATTACAAATATACATAGGACTAAGCACAGAACCAAGCCTTGTGATGCTTAAAGGTTGAAAGTTTACTTGCATGCGACAGACAATTAGCTTCGAAATGACCGTTTTCTTAAAGCTTTCCCAGTTTAGCTTACATATTGCTATCTGTAAATGCACTTGGATAAAGACAAATAAGGGCCCAGTGGCCTAATGGATAAGGCATCAGCCTTCGGAGCTGAGGATTGTGGGTTCGAGTCCCATCTGGGTCATATTTGAGGCAGTTCTTTGAGTTTAAGTTGGCAGAACCAAAAAAAATCAATAGTGATTAGTTCAAAATTACAATATAGCCATAACAAATGTACATAGAACTAAGCACAGAACCAAGCGTTGTGATGATAAAAGTTTACTTGCGTACGACGGACAATTAGCTTCGAAATGGCCGTTTTCTTAAAGCTTTTCCAGTTTATCTTACATATTGCTATCTGTGAATGCACTTGGACAAAAGTCAAATAAGGGCCCAGTGGCCTAATGGATAAGGCATCAGCCTTCGGAGCTGAGGATTGTGGGTTCGAGTCCCATCTGGGTCATGTTGAGGCAGTTCATTGAGTTTAAGTTGGCAGAACCAAAAAAAATCAATAGTGATTAGTTCAAAATTACAATATAGCCATAACAAATGTACATAGAACTAAGCACAGAACCAAGCGTTGTGATGATAAAAGTTTTCTTGCGTACGACGGACAATTATCTTAGAAATGGCCGTTTTCTTAAAGCTTTTCCAGTTTATCTTACATATTGCTATCTGTGAATGCACTTGGATAAAGTCAAATAAGGGCCCAGTGGCCTAATGGATAAGACATCAGCCTTCTGAGCTGAGGATTGTGGGTTCGAGTCCCATCTGGGTCATATTTGAGGCTGTTCTTTGAGGTTAATTTGGCAGAACTACAAAAAATCTATAGTGATTAGTTTAAAATTACAATATAGCCATAACAAATGTACATAGGACTAAGCACAGAACCAAGCGTTGTGATGCTTAAAGGATGAAAGTTTACTTGCATGCGATAGACAATTATCTTCGAACTGGCAGTTTACTTAAAGAAAAAAAGGGCCCAGTGGCCTAATGGATAAGGCATCAGCCTCCGGGCTGGGGATTGTGGGTTCAAGTCCCCTGGGTCGTCTTCAAAAAACATCTTTAGCTGCACACGAAACAAGAATTAGTGTAAAACTTGAAGCCTTCTGAATGTGACCTTGCTTTGATTACATCAAATTGTCTGTGAATGCAAGGGCCACCAAATCCTAGTGTCCCGACAGATAAGCCTTCAGAGATGAGGCCTGTAGGTTTGAAGCCCATCTTGGTCATCTTTGAGGCTGTTCTTTGAGTTTCAGTTGGGTGCACAAAAAAAAATCTATAGTGATAAGCTGATAGTTGCAAAATAGTCATAACAAATGTACATAGGACTTAGCAAAGAACAGAGCTTTGTGATGCTTAAAGGGTAAAAGTTTACCTGAATCGACAGATAATTAGCTTCGAACTGGCTGTTTTCTTAAAGCTTTTCCAGTTTAGCTTACATCTTGCTATCTGTGAATGCACTTGAGATAAGACAACTAAAGGGTCCAGTGGCCTAATGGATAAGGCATCAGCCTTGGAGCTGAGGATTGTGGGTTCGAGTCCCATCTGGGTCATATTTGAGGCTGTTCTTTGAGGTTAATTTGGCAGAACTAGAAAAAATCTATAGTGATTAGTTCAAAATTACAATAAAGCAATAACAAATGTACATAGGACTAAGCACAGAACCAAATGTTGTGATGCTTAAAGGATGAATGTTTACTTGCATGCGATAGACAATTAGCTTCAAATGGCCGTTTTCTTAAAGCTTTTCCAGTTTAGCTTACATCTTGCTATCTGTGAATGCACTTGGGATAAAACAACTAAAGGGCCCAGTGGCCTAATGGATAAGGCATCAGCCTTCGGAGCTGAGGATTGTGGGTTCGAGTCCCATCTGGGTCATATTTGAGGCTGTTCTTTGAGTTTAAGTTGGCAGAACCAGAAAAAATCTATAGTGTTTACTTCAAAATTACAATATAGCCATTACAAATATACATAGGACTAAGCACAGAACCAAGCCTTGTGATGCTTAAAGGTTGAAAGTTTACTTGCATGCGACAGACAATTAGCTTCAAAATGACCGTTTTCTTAAAGCTTTCCCAGTTTAGCTTACATATTGCTATCTGTGAATGCACTTGGATAAAGACAAATAAGGGCCCAGTGGCCTAATGGATAAGGCATCAGCCTTCGGAGCTGAGGATTGTGGGTTTGAGTCCCATCTGGGTCATATTTGAGGCAGTTCATTGAGTTTAAGTTGGCAGAACCAAAAAATCAATAGTGATTAGTTCAAAATTACAATATAGCCATAACAAATGTACATAGGACTAAGCACAGAACCAAGCGTTGTGATGCTTAAAGGATGAAAGTTTACTTGCATGCGATAGACAATTATCTTCGAACTGGCAGTTTACTTCAAGAGAAAAAAGGGCCCAGTGGCCTAATGGATAAGGCATCAGCCTCCGGAGCTGGGGATTGTGGGTTCAAGTTCCACCTGGGTCGTCTTCAAAAAAACGTCTTTAGCTGCACACGAAACAAGAATTAGTGTAAAACTTGAAGCCTTCTGAATGTGACCTTGCTTTGATTACATCAAATTGTCTGTGAATGCAAGGGCCACCAAATCCTAGTGTCCCGACAGATAAGCCTTCAGAGATGAGGCCTGTAGGTTTGAAGCCCATCTTGGTCATCTTTGAGGCTGTTCTTTGAGTTTCAGTTGGGTGCACAAAAAAAATCTATAGTGATAAGCTGATAGTTGCAAAATAGTCATAACAAATGTACATAGGACTTAGCAAAGAACAGAGCTTTGTGATGCTTAAAGGGTAAAAGTTTACCTGAATGCGACAGATAATTAGCTTCGAACTGGCCGTTTTCTTAAAGCTTTTCCAGTTTAGCTTATATCTTGCTATCTGTGAATGCACTTGGGATAAGAGAACTGAAGGGCCCAGTGGCCTTATGGATAAGGCATCAGCCTTCGGAGCTGAGGATTGTGGGTTCGAGTCCCATCTGGGTCATATTTGAGGCTGTTCTTTGAGGTTAATTTGGCAGAACTAGAAAAAAATCTATAGTGATTACTTCAAAATTACAATATAGCCATTACAAATATACATAGGACTAAGCACAGAACCAAGCCTTGTGATGCTTAAAGGTTGAAAGTTTACTTGCATGCGACAGACAATTAGCTTCAAATGACCGTTTTCTTAAAGCTTTCCCAGTTTAGCTTACATATTGCTATCTGTAAATGCACTTGGGTAAAGACAAATTAGGGCCCAGTGGCCTAATGGATAAGGCATCAGCCTTGGAGCTGAGGATTGTGGGTTCGAGTCCCATCTGGGTCTTATTTGAGGCAGTTCTTTGAGTTTAAGTTGGCAGAACCAAAAAAATCAATAGTGATTAGTTCAAAATTACAATATAGCCATAACAAATGTACGTAGAACTAAGCACAGAACCAAGCGTTGTGATGATAAAAGTTTACTTGCGTACGACGGACAATTAGCTTCGAAATGGCCGTTTTCTTAAAAGCTTTTCCAGTTTATCTTACATATTGCTATCTGTGAATGCACTTGGACAAAGTCAAATAAGGGCCCAGTGGCCTAATGGATAAGGCATCAGCCTTCGAGCTGAGGATTGTGGGTTCGAGTCCCATCTGGAGTCGTATTTGAGGCAGTTCATTGAGTTTAAGTTGGCAGAACCAAAAAAATCAATAGTGATTAGTTCAAAATTACAATATAGCCATAACAAATGTACATAGGACTTAGCAAAGAACCAAGTGTTGTGATGCTTAAAGGGTAAAAGTTTACCTGAATGCGACAGATAATTAGCTTCGAACTGGCCTTTTTCTTAAAGCTTTTCCAGTTTAGCTTACATCTTGCTATCTGTGAATGCACTTGAGATAAGACAACTAAAGGGTCCAGTGGCCTAATGGATAAGGCATCAGCCTTTGGAGCTGAGGATTGTGGGTTCGAGTCCCATCTGGGTCATATTTGAGGCTGTTCTTTGAGGTTAATTTGGCAGAACTAGAAAAAAATCTATAGTGATTAGTTCAAAATTACAATAAAGCAATAACAAATGTACATAGGACTAAGCACAGAACCAAGTGTTGTGATGCTTAAAGGATGAATGTTTACTTGCATGCGATAGACAATTAGCTTCGAAATGGCCGTTTTCTTAAAGCTTTTCCAGTTTAGCTTACATCTTGCTATCTGTGAATGCACTTGGGATAAGACAACTAAAGGGCCCTTTGGCCTAATGGATAAGGCATCAGCCTTAGGAGCTGAGGATTGTGGGTTCGAGTCCCATCTGGGTCATATTTGAGGCTGTTCTTTGAGTTTAAGTTGGCAGAACCAGAAAAAATCTATAGTGATTACTTCAAAATTACAATATAGCCATTACAAATATACATAGGACTAAGCACAGAACCAAGCCTTGTGATGCTTAAAGGTTGAAAGTTTACTTGCATGCGACAGACAATTAGCTTCGAAATGACCGTTTTCTTAAAGCTTTCCCAGTTTAGCTTACATATTGCTATCTGTGAATGCACTTGGATAAAGACAAATAAGGGCCCAGTGGCCTAATGGATAAGGCATCAGCCTTCGGAGCTGAGGATTGTGGGTTCGAGTCCCATCTGGGTCATATTTGAGGCAGTTCATTGAGTTTAAGTTGGCAGAACTACAAAAAATCTATAGTGATTAGTTTAAAATTACAATATAGCCATAACAAATGTACATAGGACTAAGCACAGAACCAAGCGTTGTGATGCTTAAAGGATGAGTTTACTTGCATGCGATAGACAATTATCTTCGAACTAGCAGTTTACTTAAAGAGAAAAAAGGCCCAGTGGCCTAATGGATAAGGCATCAGCCTCCGGAGCTGGGGATTGTGGGTTCAAGTCCCACCTGGGTCGTCTTCAAAAACATCTTTAGCTGCACACGAAACAAGAATTACTGTAAAACTTGAAGCCTTCTGAATGTGACCTTGCTTTGATTGCATCAAATTGTCTGTGAATGCAAGGGCCACCAAATCCTAGTGTCCCGACAGATAAGCCTTCAGAGATGAGGCCCGTAGGTTTGAAGCCCATCTTGGTCATCTTTGAGGCTGTTCTTTGAGTTTCAGTTGGGTGCACAAAAAAAAAATCTATAGTGATAAGCTGATAGTTGCAAAATAGTCATAACAAATGTACATAGGACTTAGCAAAGAACAGAGCTTTGTGATGCTTAAAGGGTAAAAGTTTACCTGAATGCGACAGATAATTAGCTTCGAACTGGCCGTTTTCTTAAAGCTTTTCCAGTTTAGCTTACATCTTGCTATCTGTGAATGCACTTGGGATAAGAGAACTGAAGGGCCCAGTGGCCTAATGGATAAGGCATCAGCCTTCGGAGCTGAGAATTGTGGGTTCGAGTCCCATCTGGGTCATATTTGAGGCAGTTCATTGAGTTTAAGTTGGCAGAACCAAAAAAAATCAATAGTGATTAGTTCAAAATTACAATATAGCAGTAACAAATGTACATACGACTAAGCACAGAACCAAGCGTTGTGATGATGACAGTTTACTTGCATGCGATAGACAATTAGCTTCGAAATGGCCGTTTTCTTGAAGCTTTTCCAGTTTAGCTTACATATTGCTATCTGTAAATGCACTTGGGTAAAGACAAATTAGGGCCCAGTGGCCTAATGGATAAGGCATCAGCCTTCGGAGCTGAGGATTGTGGGTTCGAGTCCCATCTGGGTCATATTTGAGGCAGTTCATTGAGTTTAAGTTGGCAGAACCAAAAAAAATCAATAGTGATTAGTTCAAAATTACAATATAGCCATAACAAATGTACATAGAACTAAGCACAGAACCAAGCGTTGTGATGCTTAAAGGATGAAAGTTTACTTGCATGCGATAGACAATTATCTTCGAACTGGCAGTTTACTTAAAGAGAAAAAAGGGCCCAGTGGCCTAATGGATAAGGCATCAGCCTCCGGGCTGGGGATTGTGGGTTCAAGTCCCACCTGGGTCGTCTTCAAAAACATCTTTAGCTGCACACGAAACAAGAATTAGTGTAAAACTTGAAGCCTTCTGAATGTGACCTTGCTTTGATTACATCAAATTGTCTGTGAATGCAAGGGCCACCAAATCCTAGTGTCCCGACAGATAAGCCTTCAGAGATGAGGCCTGTAGGTTTGAAGCCCATCTTGGTCATCTTTGAGGCTGTTCTTTGAGTTTCAGTTGGGTGCACAAAAAAAATCTATAGTGATAAGCTGATAGTTGCAAAATAGTCATAACAAATGTACATAGGACTTAGCAAAGAACCAAGTGTTGTGATGCTTAAAGGGTAAAAAAGTTTACCTGAATCGACAGATAATTAGCTTCAGAACTGGCCGTTTTCTTAAAGCTTTTCCAGTTTAGCTTACATCTTGCTATCTGTGAATGCACTTGAGATAAGACAACTAAAGGGTCCAGTGGCCTAATGGATAAGGCATCAGCCTTTGGAGCTGAGGATTGTGGGTTCGAGTCCCATCTGGGTCATATTTGAGGCTGTTCTTTGAGGTTAATTTGGCAGAACTAGAAAAAAATCTATAGTGATTAGTTCAAAATTACAATAAAGCAATAACAAATGTACATAGGACTAAGCACAGAACCAAGTGTTGTGATGCTTAAAGGATGAATGTTTACTTGCATGCGATAGACAATTAGCTTCGAAATGGCCGTTTTCTTAAAGCTTTCCCAGTTTAGCTTACATATTGCTATCTGTGAATGCACTTGGATAAAGACAAATAAGGGCCCAGTGGCCTAATGGATAAGGCATCAGCCTTGAGCTAAGGATTGTGGGTTGAGAGTCCCATCTGGGTCATATTTGAGGCAGTTCTTTGAGTTTAAGTTGGCAGAACCAAAGAAAATCAATAGTGATTAGTTCAAAATTACAATATAGCCATAACAAATGTACATAGGACTAAGCACAGAACCAAGCGTTGTGATGCTTAAAGGATGAAAGTTTACTTGCATGCGATAGACAATTATCTTCGAACTGGCAGTTTACTTAAAGAGAAAAAAGGGCCCAGTGGCCTAATGGATAAGGCATCAGCCTCCGGAGCTGGGGATTGTGGGTTCAAGTCCCACCTGGGTCGTCTTCAAAAAACATCTTTAGCTGCACACGAAACAAGAATTAGTGTAAAACTTGAAGCCTTCTGAATGTGACCTTGCTTTGATTACATCAAATTGTCTGTGAATGCAAGGGCCACCAAATCCTAGTGTCCCGACAGATAAGCCTTCAGAGATGAGGCCTGTAGGTTTGAAGCCCATCTTGGTCATCTTTGAGGCTGTTCTTTGAGTTTCAGTTGGGTGCACAAAAAAAATCTATAGTGATAAGCTGATAGTTGCAAAATAGTCATAACAAATGTACATAGGACTTAGCAAAGAACAGAGCTTTGTGATGCTTAAAGGGTAAAAGTTTACCTGAATGCGACAGATAATTAGCTTCGAACTGGCCGTTTTCTTAAAGCTTTTCCAGTTTAGCTTACATCTTGCTATCTGTGAATGCACTTGGGATAAGACAACTAAAGGGCCCAGTGGCCTAATGGATAAGGCATCAGCCTTCGGAGCTGAGGATTGTGGGTTCGAGTCCCATCTGGGTCATATTTGAGGCAGTTCATTGAGTTTAATTTGGCAGAACCAAAAAAAATCAATAGTGATTAGTTCAAAATTACAATATAGCAGTAACAAATGTACATACGACTAAGCACAGAACCAAGCGTTGTGATGATGACAGTTTACTTGCATGCGATAGACAATTAGCTTCTGAAATGGCCGTTTTCTTAAAGCTTTTCCAGTTTAGCTTACATCTTGCTATCTGTGAATGCACTTGGGATAAGACAACTAAAGGGCCCAGTGGCCTAATGGATAAGGCATTAGCCTTCTGAGCTGAGGATTGTGGGTTCGAGTCCCATCTGGGTCATATTTGAGGCTGTTCTTTGAGTTTAAGTCGGCAGAACCAGAAAAAATCTATAGTGTTTACTTCAAAATTACAATATAGCCATTACAAATATACATAGGACTAAGCACAGAACCAAGCCTTGTGATGCTTAAAGGTTGAAAGTTTACTTGCATGCGACAGACAATTAGCTTCGAAATGACCGTTTTCTTAAAGCTTTCCCAGTTTAGCTTACATATTGCTATCTGTGAATGCACTTGGATAAAGACAAATACGGGCCCAGTGGCCTAATGGATAAGGCATCAGCCTTCGGAGCTAAGGATTGTGGGTTCGAGTCCCATCTGGGTCATATTTGAGGCAGTTCATTGAGTTTAAGTTGGCAGAACCAAAAAAAATCAATAGTGATTAGTTCAAAATTACAATATAGCCATAACAAATGTACATAGGACTAAGCACAGAAGCACAGAACCAAGCGTTGTGATGCTTAAAGGATGAAAGTTTACTTGCATGCGATAGACAATTATCTTCGAACTGGCAGTTTACTTAAAGAGAAAAAAGGGCCCAGTGGCCTAATGGATAAGGCATCAGCCTCCGGAGCTGTGGATTGTGGGTTCAAGTCCCACCTGGGTCGTCTTCAAAAAACATCTTTAGCTGCACACGAAACAAGAATTAGTGTAAAACTTGAAGCCTTCTGAATGTGACCTTGCTTTGATTACATCAAATTGTCTGTAAATGCAAGGGCCACCAAATCCTAGTGTCCCGACAGATAAGCCTTCAGAGATGAGGCCTGTAGGTTTGAAGCCCATCTTGGTCATCTTTGAGGCTGTTCTTTGAGTTTCAGTTGGGTGCACAAAAAAATCTATAGTGATAAGCTGATAGTTGCAAAATAGTCATAACAAATGTACATAGGACTTAGCAAAGAAACAGAGCTTTGTGATGCTTAAAGGGTAAAAGTTTACCTGAATGCGACAGATAATTAGCTTCAACTGGCCGTTTTCTTAAAGCTTTTCCAGTTTAGCTTATATCTTGCTATCTGTGAATGCACTTGGGATAAGAGAACTAAAGTGCCCAGTGGCCTAATGGATAAGGCATCAGCCTTCGGAGCTGAGGATTGTGGGTTCGAGTCCCATCTGGGTCATATTTGAGGCTGTTCTTTGAGGTTAATTTGGCAGAACTAGAAAAAAATCTATAGTGATTAGTTCAAAATTACAATATAGCAATAACAAATGTACATAGGACTAAGCACAGAACCAAGTGTTGTGATGCTTAAAGGATGAATGTTTACTTGCATGCGATAGACAATTAGCTTCGAAATGGCGTTTTCTTAAAAGCTTTTCCAGTTTAGCTTACATCTTGCTATCTGTGAATGCACTTGGGATAAGACAACTAAAGTGCCCAGTGGCCTAATGGATAAGGCATCAGCCTTCGGAGCTGAGGATTGTGGGTTCGAGTCCCATCTGGGTCATATTTGAGGCTGTTCTTTGAGTTTAAGTTGGCAGAACCAAAAAAATCAATAGTGATTAGTTCAAAATTACAATATAGCCATGACAAATGTACATAGAACTAAGCACAGAACCAAGCGTCGTGATGATAAAAGTTTACTTGCGTACGACAGACAATTAGCTTCGAAATGGCCGTTTTCTTAAAGCTTTTCCAGTTTAGCTTACATATTGCTATCTGTGAATGCACTTGGATAAAGTCAAATAAGGGCCCAGTGGCCTAATGGATAAGGCATCAGCCTTCGGAGCTGAGGATTGTGGGTTGGGTCCCATCTGGGTCATATTTGAGGCTGTTCTTTGAGTTTAAGTTGGCAGAACCAGAAAAAATCTATAGTGATTACTTCAAAATTACAATATAGCCATTACAAATATACATAGGACTAAGCACAGAACCAAGCCTTGTGATGCTTAAAGGTTGAAAGTTTACTTGCATGCGACAGACAATTAGCTTCGAAATGACCGTTTTCTTAAAGCTTTCCCAGTTTAGCTTACATATTGCTATCTGTGAATGCACTTGGATAAAGACAAATAAGGGCCCAGTGGCCTAATGGATAAGGCATCAGCCTTCGGAGCTGAGGATTGTGGGTTGAGAGTCCCATCTGGGTCATATTTGAGGCTGTTCTTTGAGTTTAAGTTGGCAGAACCAAAAAAAATCAATAGTGATTAGTTCAAAATTACAATATAGCCATAACAAATGTACATAGAACTAAGCACAGAACCAAGCGTTGTGATGATAAAAGTTTACTTGCGTACGACGGACAATTAGCTTCGAAATGGCCGTTTTCTTAAAGCTTTTCCAGTTTAGCTTACATATTGCTATCTGTGAATGGACTTGGATAAAGTCAAATAAGGGCCCAGTGGCCTAATGGATAAGGCATCAGCCTTCGGAGCTGAGGATTGTGGGTTCGAGTCCCATCTGGGTCATATTTGAGGCTGTTCTTTGAGGTTAATTTGGCAGAACTACAAAAAATCTATAGTGATTAGTTTAAAATTACAATATAGCCATAACAAATGTACATAGGACTAAGCACAGAACCAAGCGTTGTGATGCTTAAAGGATGAAAGTTTACTTGCATGCGATAGACAATTATCTTCGAACTGGCAGTTTACTTAAAGAGAAAAAAGGGCCCAGTGGCCTAATGGATAAGGCATCAGCCTCGGAGCTGGGGATTGTGGGTTCAAGTCCCACCTGGGTCGTCTTCAAAAAACATCTTTAGCTGCACACGAAACAAGAATTAGTGTAAAACTTGAAGCCTTCTGAATGTGACCTTGCTTTGATTACATCAAATTGTCTGTGAATGCAAGGGCCACCAAATCCTAGTGTCCCGACAGATAAGCCTTCAGAGATGAGGCCTGTAGGTTTGAAGCCCATCTTGGTCATCTTTGAGGCTGTTCTTTGAGTTTCAGTTGGGTGCACAAAAAAATCTATAGTGATAAGCTGATAGTTGCAAAATAGTCATAACAAATGTACATAGGACTTAGCAAAGAACAGAGCTTTGTGATGCTTAAAGGGTAAAAGTTTACCGGAATGCGACAGATAATTAGCTTGAACTGGCCGTTTTCTTAAAGCTTTTCCAGTTTATCTTACATATTGCTATCTGTGAATGGACTTGGACAAAGTCAAATAAGGGCCCAGTGGCCTAATGGATAAGGCATCAGCCTTGGAGCTGAGGATTGTGGGTTCGAGTCCCATCTGGGTCATATTTGAGGCTGTTCTTTGAGGTTAATTTGGCAGAACTACAAAATATCTATAGTGATTAGTTTAAAATTACAATATAGCCATAACAAATGTACATAGGACTAAGCACAGAACCAAGCGTTGTGATGCTTAAAGGATGAAAGTTTACTTGCATGCGATAGACAATTATCTTCGAACTGGCAGTTTACTTAAAGAGAAAAAGGGCCCAGTGGCCTAATGGATAAGGCATCAGCCTCCGGAGCTGGGGATTGTGGGTTCAAGTCCCACCTGGGTCGTCTTCAAAAAACATCTTTAGCTGCACACGAAACAAGAATTAGTGTAAAACTTGAAGCCTTCTGAATGTGACCTTGCTTTGATTACATCAAATTGTTCAGTGAATGCAAGGGCCACCAAATCCTAGTGTCCCGACAGATAAGCCTTCAGAGATGAGGCCTGTAGGTTTGAAGCCCATCTTGGTCATCTTTGAGGCTGTTCTTTGAGTTTCAGTTGGGTGCACAAAAAATCAATAGTGATAAGCTGATAGTTGCAAAATAGTCATAACAAATGTACATAGGACTTAGCAAAGAACAGAGCTTTGTGATGCTTAAAGGGTAAAAGTTTACCGGAATGCGACAGATAATTAGCTTCGAACTGGCCGTTTTCTTAAAGCTTTTCCAGTTTAGCTTACATCTTGCTATCTGTGAATGCACTTGGGATAAGACAACTAAAGGGCCCAGTGGCCTAATGGATAAGGCATCAGCCTTCGGAGCTGAGGATTGTGGGTTCGAGTCCCATCTGGGTCATATTTGAGGCTGTTCTTTGAGGTTAATTTGGCAGAACTAGTAAAAAATCTATAGTGATTAGTTCAAAATTACAATATAGCAATAACAAATGTACATAGGACTAAGCACAGAACCAAGTGTTGTGATGCTTAAAGGATGAATGTTTACTTGCATGCGATAGACAATTAGCTTGAAATGGCCGTTTTCTTAAAGCTTTTCCAGTTTAGCTTACATCTTGCTATCTGTGAATGCACTTGGGATAAGACAACTAAAGGGCCCAGTGGCCTAATGGATAAGGCATCAGGGGTATTCCAGAAAGCTTGGTTAACTTACCATTTGATAAATCAAAACCTCTGGGTTGATTTACCCCAAACAGGCATACCATGAGTATGTCGGTTCCAAAACACCTGAGAAGAGTTAGTTTAGTCAACCTCCAACTGGTTACCCAGAGTTAATGCGTGTGCACGGTGCATGTAGAAAGACATTTTCAATGGATCGCCGATTTCACGAGTCACCATGGAAACTCAAAGCGAAAAAAAAGAGAGCGGCGTATTTCACAGAGGCGGAGCTGGAGGTTTTAATGCACGCTTATGAGAAGTTTAAGCCAATAATATTAAAAAGAAGCAATACAGCTACATCAGCTAAAGCAAGAGAGTTGGCTTGGCAAAAAATAACCGACAGAGTGAATGCGTGAGTATATTAAATTACAAATTTGGTATTGGCTCCTGTTTTATTATAATGCAAAATAATGAAGTATGATTTATACATCCTTTTGAATGTTATATCACTATGAAAGCATTTACTTTTGCTGCCATTTATTTGTTTAGTTTAAAATAATAATGTATGTTTCTTATTTAATAAGGTGTAATCCTTCTGGAGCATAAGAAGTTTAAGCCAAGTCAAAATGAAACACAAAAACATTCTGCAAAAAGGTAATATTTGATTACACAATTACTGAACTATTATTATAACAGGATTTAGTATATTCATTCTGTCATGTAGCTAATAGAAAGAAGACTGAAGCCCACCACCACCTCCCCTCACCCCGTCCAAGGAGCTGGCACTGTCCCTTAATAAAGAGCATCCAGGGGGCAGTTCATCACACACACCATGCACCACAAGTGATGGTGAAAAAATGGTGCAATGTGAGTTTACCTCTATGATTTGTTTTAATTTTTTGTCCTAATAAATGACTATCTCTGTCACTTAAAGGCTTTTTTAACAAGATAAATGTTTTATGTAGGCTTATTTTATTTAACTGCATATGATGTATAAGCTACTGTGATCTTAGAGTGGCATGTTACTGTTTTCATGTATTATTTTCTTTGATAATATTGAGAATTTTATGGGTTGTGTGTTCTTATAGAAACTGATGGACGGATTGTATTATTGGACTTTCCAGAAAGAACACAGTCTGTCACAGTTGTAAGTGATTTGTTGTCAGGTACCTTTAGTTGCTTTTAGGTTTTTTTTTCAGATAATGTATACTTGAATATTTCTCCTGTAGGATGAAGATGATGAAGATGACGATGAAGAGACCACATCTGCTGTGACAGAAGTGGACAATGCTGGTAGATCCACTGAGGTATGATGCATACCATTATAATGTATTGCCCCTTTTTGCATTAAAGTGTCCATATTTTAATTATATTGTCTGACCAAACAATCTCATTTATTAAATTGTTTCCACCTTCCTAGTTGCCAGCAAAGGAGCTGTATAAGGTCCATCTTCAAAAACAAATAAGGAAAAGTGATGTGGAGATGGACCTTATACAGCTTCAAATGGAAGAGAAAAGGCTCCTCGTTAAAAAAGCAGCACTTGAAATTGAATTACTGGAGCATCGCCTTAAGGTGAGAACTTGTCTGAATATTCTGTCAGAACAATCTGTTGCATGATAAAAGTGTTGGGTGCATGTATATATGTATATATCTGTGTGTATAAAGCAACAACAACAAAAAAACATTTTATTGAATTGTACTTTTATTTATTTTTTCAGGAAATAAAGAAATGAAGTGCCTGGCAGACCAGTGCAAAAAACTAATAAATGTAATTTTGACAGATCCTGTCTCTCAAAAGTCTTCCATCTCTGTTGGCCTGTAAAATCTGTAGATGTTCCTCTGGGCCATCTTCCTTAATACAAGGAGGGTGGCTCTCTCCTCTTATAGTGGCAATATTGTGAAGCACAACACAAGCCACTATAATGTCGCATGCCCTCTCTGGACTAACCCGGGCCCACGCAGACACTGAAACCGAGATTTGAGGATCCCTATAGTCATCTCCACCTCGGCCCGTGTTCGGCTGTGAGCCAGGTTAAAGCGTGTCTGTGGTCCAGGCTCAGGTTCAGGGTAGGGTGTCATTAAATAGGGCAGACAAGGGTATCCTCTGTCCCCCAACAAGTAACCATTGTACTGTCCTGTAATGATTGAAGTGTACAACACAAATATAGTAAAAAGGAAAAAAAAAAATCATGCACAGATCCTGGCCATTTTGCCTCGACATTGGTAATTATTTGGGTTGCCTCACATATTACCTATGTAGTGGAAAAAGTAGACTTTCATGATTTTAAGAAGGGAAAAAAGTTAAGTTGTTACCTGCACATTGATACTATGAACAGATTTCCTATTAACACGGTCTCCCTCATTTATTGATGGAGCTTTAATAGGAATGTGAGTGCCATCAATGCACCCAATTACATTTGGAAACCCTGAAACAGAAAGTTATGGAAGTATGAAGTGTGTGTGCATAATGAATACATGTATAGATATCAATAATATGATTAAATATGCGTCATAGATTTTACTACAAAGGGACAAACCTGCCACTCTGTGGAATTCGTCTTTAATAACAAGCAGAGGTTTATGGCCAGGGAACTGTACCGTGGGTAAGAACTGTTTAAGTGCCAGACATACTGAACGAACGGCTCGACACACAGTTGCCTTTCCCACATGCTCCGAATCGCCCACACTGCACAAAAAATGGCCAGACGCAAAAAAAACCGCGCTATGCACAAAATGTTTTCTGTGCTAAAGCGCAGAACCGCGGTTTGTCACATTTGCGACATGCGGTTTTAAAAGACGTGTTAAATAAACTAAGGAATCTTTTGAAAAACGATAACGCTCTTTCAAATATTCATTGGGGTATGCAAACACGTCAATACGTGGTCTTATAACCCTCTCCCGACGAAAAAAACCTCGTATAAGTTGGGCTTCTACGTCCACAGGATCTTCCTCAAAAGGGCACGCCATGCTCACCAACCTTCTGAAACAAGTTACTCTGAAACATAACCTGCTCCCGAGCAGGTTATCTTCGAGAAGTCAGTTGTTATGGTTACATACATACCCAGAAAGTTACCTCCGTTTTTGGAACTGAAAGTTGAGGTTATCCACGAACTTACCCTTAAACATACCCAGGTATGTCACATAACCTGCTTTCTGGAATACCCCCAGCCTTCGGAGCTGAGGATTGTGGGTTCGAGTCCCATCTGGGTCATATTTGAGGCTATTCTTTGAGGTTAATTTGGCGGAACTAGAAAAAATCTATAGAGATTAGTTCAAAATTACAATATAGCAATAACAAATGTACATAGGACTAAGCACAGAACCAAGTGTTGTGATGCTTAAAGGATGAATGTTTACTTGCATGCGATAGACAATTAGCTTCTTGAAATGGCCGTTTTCTTAAAGTTTTTCAGTTTAGCTTACATCTTGCTATCTGTGAATGCACTTGGGATAAGACAACTAAAGGGCCCAGCGGCCTAATGGCTAAGGCATCAGCCTTGAGCTAAGGATTGTGGGTTCGAGTCCCATCTGGGTCATATTTGAGGCTGTTCTTTGAGTTTAAGTAGGCAGAACCAGAAAAAATCTATAGTGATTACTTCAAAACTACAATATAGCCATTACAAATATACATAGGACTAAACACAGAACCAAGCCTTGTGATGCTTAAAGGTTGAAAGTTTACTTGCATGCGACATTCAATTAGCTTCGAAATGACCGTTTTCTTAAAGCTTTCCCAGTTTAGCTTACATATTGCTATCTGTGAATGCACTTGGATAAAGACAAATAAGGGCCCAGTGGCCTAATGGATAAGGCATCAGCCTTCGGGCTGAGATTGTGGGTTCGAGTCCCATCTGGGTCATATTTGAGAGCAGTTCTTTGAGTTTAAGTTGGCAGAACCAAAAAAATCAATAGTGATTAGTTCAAAATTACAATATAGCCATAACAAATGTACATAGAACTAAGCACAGAACCAAGCGTTGTGATGCTTAAAGGATGAAAGTTTACTTGCATGCGATAGACAATTATCTTCGAACTGGCAGTTTACTTAAAGAGAAAAAGGGCCCAGTGGCCTAATGGATAAGGCATCAGCCTCCGGGCTGGGGATTGTGGGTTCAAGTCCCACCTGGGTCGTCTTCAAAAAACATCTTTAGCTGCACACGAAACAAGAATTAGTGTAAAACTTGAAGCCTTCTGAATGTGACCTTGCTTTGATTGCATCAAATTGTCAGGAATGCAAGGGCCACCAAATCCTAGTGTCCCGACAGATAAGCCTTCAGAGATGAGGCCTGTAGGTTTGAAGCCCATCTTGGTCATCTTTGAGGCTGTTCTTTGAGTTTCAGTTGGGTGCACAAAAAATCTATAGTGATAAGCTGATAGTTGCAAAATAGTCATAACAAATGTACATAGGACTTAGCAAAGAACAGAGCTTTGTGATGCTTAAAGGGTAAAAGTTTACCTGAATCGACAGATAATTAGCTTGAACTGGCCGTTTTCTTAAAGCTTTTCCAGTTTAGCTTACATCTTGCTATCTGTGACTGCACTTGGGATAAGACAACTAAAGGGCCCAGTGGCCTAATGGATAAGGCATCAGCCTTCGGAGCTGAGGATTGTGGGTTTGAGTCCCATCTGGGTCATATTTGAGGCTGTTCTTTGAGGTTAATTTGGCAGAACTAGAAAAATCTATAGAGATTAGTTCAAAATTACAATATAGCCATTACAAATATACATAGGACTAAGCACAGAACCAAGCCTTGTGATGCTTAAAGGTTGGAAGTTTACTTGCATGCGACAGACAATTAGCTTGAAATGACCGTTTTCTTAAAGCTTTCCCAGTTTAGCTTACATATTGCTATCTGTGAATGCACTTGGATAAAGACAAATAAGGGCCCAGTGGCCTAATGGATAAGGCATCAGCCTTGGAGCGGAGAATTGTGGGTTCGAGTCCCATCTGGGTCATATTTGAGGCTGTTCTTTGAGTTTAAGTTGGCAGAACCAGAAAAAATCAATAGTGATTACTTCAAAATTATAATATAGCCATTACAAATATACATAGGACTAAGCACAGAACCAAGTGTTGTGATGCTTAAAGGTTGAAAGTTTACTTGCATGCGACAGACAATTAGCTTCGAAATGACCGTTTTCTTAAAGCTTTCCCAGTTTAGCTTACATATTGCTATCTGTGAATGCACTTGGATAAAGACAAATAAGGGCCCAGTGGCCTAATGGATAAGGCATCAGCCTTCGGAGCTGAGGATTGTGGGTTCGAGTCCCATTTGGGTCATATTTGAGGCTGTTCTTTGAGTTTAAGTTGGCAGAACCAGAAAAAATCTATAGTGATTACTTCAAAATTACAATATAGCCATTACAAATATACATAGGACTAAGCACAGAACCAAGCCTTGTGATGCTTAAAGGTTGAAAGTTTACTTGCATCGACAGACAATTAGCTTCGAAATGACCGTTTTCTTAAAGCTTTCCCAGTTTAGCTTACATATTGCTATCTGTGAATGCACTTGGATAAAGACAAATAAGGGTCCAGTGGCCTAATGGATAAGGCATCAGCCTTCAGAGCTGAGGATTGTGGGTTCGAGTCCCATTTGGGTCATATTTGAGGCAGTTCTTTGAGTTTAAGTTGGCAGAACCAAAAAAAATCAATAGTGATTAGTTCAAAATTACAATATAGCCATAACAAATGTACATAGAACTAAGCACAGAACCAAGCGTTGTGATGATAAAAGTTTACTTGCGTACGACAGACAATTAGCTTCGAAATGGCCGTTTTCTTAAAGCTTTTCCAGTTTAGCTTACATATTGCTATCTGTGAATGCACTTGGATAAAGTCAAATAAGGGCCCAGTGGCCTAATGGATAAGGCATCAGCCTTCGGAGCTGAGGATTGTGGGTTCGAGTCCCATCTGGGTCATATTTGAGGCTGTTCTTTGAGTTTAAGTTGGCAGAACCAGAAAAAATCTATAGTGATTACTTCAAAATTACAATATAGCCATTACAAATATACATAGGACTAAGCACAGAACCAAGCCTTGTGATGCTTAAAGGTTGAAAGTTTACTTGCATGCGATAGACAATTATCTTCGAACTGGCAGTTTACTTAAAGAGAAAAAAGGGCCCAGTGGCCTAATGGATAAGGCATCAGCCTCCGGAGCTGGGGATTGTGGGTTCAAGTCCCACCTGGGTCGTCTTCAAAAAACATCTTTAGCTGCACACGAAACAAGAATTAGTGTAAAACTTGAAGCCTTCTGAATGTGACCTTGCTTTGATTACATCAAATTGTCTGTGAATGCAAGGGCCACCAAATCCTAGTGTCCCGACAGATAAGCCTTCAGAGATGAGGCCTGTAGGTTTGAAGCCCATCTTGGTCATCTTTGAGGCTGTTCTTTGAGTTTCAGTTGGGTGCACAAAAAAAATCTATAGTGATAAGCTGATAGTTGCAAAATAGTCATAACAAATGTACATAGGACTTAGCAAAGAACAGAGCTTTGTGATGCTTAAAGGGTAAAAGTTTACCGAATCGACAGATAATTAGCTTCGAACTGGCCGTTTTCTTAAAGCTTTTCCAGTTTAGCTTACATCTTGCTATCTGTGAATGCACTTGGGATAAGACAACTAAAGGGCCCAGTGGCCTAATGGATAAGGCATCAGCCTTCGGAGCTGAGGATTGTGGGTTCGAGTCCCATCTGGGTCATATTTGAGGCTGTTCTTTGAGTTTAAGTTGGCAGAACCAAAAAAAATCAATAGTGATTAGTTCAAAATTACAATATAGCCATAACAAATGTACATAGAACTAAGCACAGAACCAAGCGTTGTGATGATAAAAGTTTACTTAATGCATTTACAGACAATTAGCTTCGAAATGGCCGTTTTCTTAAAGCTTTTCCAGTTTAGCTTACATATTGCTATCTGTGAATGCACTTGGATAAAGTCAAATAAGGGCCCAGTGGCCTAATGGATAAGGCATCAGCCTTGGGCTGAGGATTGTGGGTTCGAGTCCCATCTGGGTCATATTTGAGGCTGTTCTTTGAGTTTAAGTTGGCAGAACCAGAAAAAATCTATAGTGATTACTTCAAAATTACAATATAGCCATTACAAATATACATAGGACTAAGCACAGAACCAAGCCTTGTGATGCTTAAAGGTTGAAAGTTTACTTGCATGCGATAGACAATTATCTTCGAACTGGCAGTTTACTTAAAGAGAAAAAAGGGCCCAGTGGCCTAATGGATAAGGCATCAGCCTCCGGGCTGGGGATTGTGGGTTCAAGTCCCACCTGGGTCGTCTTCAAGAAACATCTTTAGCTGCACACGAAACAAGAATTACTGTAAAACTTGAAGCCTTCTGAATGTGACCTTGCTTTGATTACATCAAATTGTCTGTGAGAATGCAAGGGCCACCAAATCCTAGTGTCCCGACAGATAAGCCTTCAGAGATGAGGCCTGTAGGTTTGAAGCCCATCTTGGTCATCTTTGAGGCTGTTCTTTGAGTTCAGTTGGGTGCACAAAAAAAATCTATAGTGATAAGCTGATAGTTGCAAAATAGTCATAACAAATGTACATAGGACTTAGCAAAGAACAGAGCTTTGTGATGCTTAAAGGGTAAAAGTTTACCGGAATGCGACAGATAATTAGCTTCGAACTGGCCGTTTTCTTAAAGCTTTTCCAGTTTAGCTTACATCTTGCTATCTGTGAATGCACTTGGGATAAGACAACTAAAGTGCCCAGTGGCCTAATGGATAAGGCATCAGCCTTCGGAGCTGAGGATTGTGGGTTCGAGTCCCATCTGGGTCATATTTGAGGCAGTTCATTGAGTTTAAGTTGGCAGAACTACAAAAAATCTATAGTGATTAGTTTAAAATTACAATATAGCCATAACAAATGTACATAGGACTAAGCACAGAACCAAGCGTTGTGATGCTTAAAGGATGAAAGTTTACTTGCATGCGATAGGCAATTATCTTCGAACTGGCAGTTTACTTAAAGAGAAAAAAGGGCCCAGTGGCCTAATGGATAAGGCATCAGCCTCCGGAGCTGGGGATTTTGGGTTCAAGTCCCACCTGGGTCGTCTTCAAAAAACATCTTTAGCTGCACACGAAACAAGAATTAGTGTAAAACTTGAAGCCTTCTGAATGTGACCTTGCTTTGATTACATCAAATTGTCTGTGAATGCAAGGGCCACCAAATCCTAGTGTCCCGACAGATAAGCCTTCAGAGATGAGGCCTGTAGGTTTGAAGCCCATCTTGGTCATCTTTGAGGCTGTTCTTTGAGTTTCAGTTGGGTGCACAAAAAAATCTATAGTGATAAGCTGATTATAAATAACCCTCTGGTTATTTGAGTTAATTTCCTGCGTTTATATGTTATTTTGATATTAGTTAGGTATTTTCTAGATAATAATTATATGTTTGTGATGTTTTGAAATGCTTCTTTGCACTCTTTAAGTTATTTATCCGATGGAGACTTTTATTTTGAAAAGACGGCTTGTCGAAAAGGCGCTCGCCCGCTGAAACACGGAAACAGAGACCGCGGAGATCGCAGAGAAGGAGAGCACGCGTGCAGACAGAAACGGAGACGGAACAAAGTTAACATAAATAATTAAGGACACTTTAAAAGGAAAAAGGAAATTAGCATCGTTTTGTTTTATTTTAACTTTGATATTTTAACACCTGGTTGAAAGGAGAACAAGGTAGAGCATTTCACTAATATATACGTAAATTACATGTCGTATTGTGTTTTATGTGTTTGCTTTATTAAATTTGAGCAGCTTTACGTAGTTTAAGTTAATTGTTAGTATTAATAGTAAAGTTTTGAGTAATTACTTTGTTTCATTTATATGAATGTGAATTCATTGTAGATTCTATATTGTTTATTTTTCTACTTTCGCTCTTACGGTGTTGTGACAATAAAAACACAAAGGAAGGCAACACAACATCAGTGATTGAGTCAAATCCTTTACTTATCAACCGGGCTGTTACAGTAAGAGCTTGCCTTTACTCTGAAGAGTAAGTGCTTTACGTAGAAGATCTACTGCTTCACCTCAGGAGTCTTACCTCACAACGGAAAGCTGTCTAATGATAACCAAAGGAGTTGATGTGAGTCTGTGATTGTCCTGTAAAAAATAAAAATAAAAAAAATGGATGTTTCTGAAAATAAAGATCCAGACCAGCAGGTTGAAAACCCTCATAATGGAACAGAAAAAGAGGAGCTTCACCGTTCTGATCGACAACGGAACCCTACAGAGAAGATGTGTGCGTATAAAGAGAGGAGGCCCTGAAAAGGGAAAAAGGATTGAATCAGTTGTGCAGACAATGGAAAGACCTGGCTCGCAGCACAAGGGAACAGCTAAAGACAGATGTTCATGAAAGCCAGCTCATAGCGCTTATTAATACACTAGAGAAAGGAAGAGATGATGTCATGCAGGTCTACCTAGAAATTAGAGACTACATCGCTCCATCCAGTGACACTAGACGTAGAATCGATACTTGTGAAGCTGTAACAAAAGATATTTCAAGATCATTTTTGACAGAATGGCGTGCCTTGAGGACTTTGACAGAGAAAATGTGAAACACAGTCTTCGTGAGTTACTGCAGCGTGATTATGCACGTAGTGTCTACGGATCCACAGTCTCACGCCCCACATCATCAAAGTCTACAGTTATGTCCATAGCAGCTAAGCGGGCAGAAGCAGCAGCTGAATTAGCAGTCAAAGAAGCAGAATACTCAATGATACAAGAGATCGAGGCTCAGAAGTGTGAACTGGAAAAACTAAAGGAGAGAAGGATCTAAAAGCAGCTAGAGCCAGACTGCAGGCCTATGATCAAGAAATGGCGCTGGAAAACGGCATTCATTCTTCAGACTCAAATAGGAAGGAACAGCGGGATGTAAGTGTAGTGCCACATCAGCATGTGACTCCATCTCCTCTCCAAAATTCCACCAACATTGCAGCAACATCCTCACCTCCAAAATCTGATATATCATATCTCGCTCCAAGCTGTTCAAGATAGCATAGCTCTGAACAGGCTGCCTACTACCAGAACCATCTGTGTTCAGTGGTGATCCTCTCCAGTTCATTGAGTGGAAAGCTGCATTTGTGTCGCTCATTGATGGAAAGGCCATTTCTTCTACTGACAAACTGCACTATTTAAAAGGTATGTTGATGGACCTGCTCGTAAATGTCTGGGTGGTATCTTTTACAGAAATGATAATGAGGCTTATAATGATGCATGGAACAAGCTGAACCAACGGTATGGGCAGTCATTTGTCATACAGAAGGCAATCAGGGAAAAGCTAGCCAAATGGCCTAGGATTCAGCCTAGGGATGCTGAAGGTTTCAGAGATTTCTCTGACTTCTTGAATGCATGTCAGCAAGCTATGCCTCATGTCAAAGGGCTTGAAATACTAAATGACTGTGATGAAAATCAGAAACTTGTACACAAATTACCAGACTGGGCAGCAGCACGTTGGAACCGTTGGGTAACAGAGACACTGATTGAGACTCACGACTTTCCAAAGTTTATCGATTTTGTGACCTTCATGTCAATGGAAGCAGAGATTAATTGTAATCCTGTCACCTCCTTCAGCGCTCTTCGTGCCTCTGAACCAACTTTGGAAAAAGCGGAACCTTACGGACAGTAAAAGAAACAGGGCTAATGTCTTTCATACTCAAACAGCCATGGAAGATAAACAAAATGATGAAAATGAACAAAGGCCCACTAAAGGAAATTACAAAAGGTGTTTCTTTTGCAAAGACAGTAAGCATAACATTCATAGCTGTCCTAAATTTCTGTCAAAATCATTAGAAGATAGACGAAATTATGTGAAGGAGAACAAACTCTGCTATGGTTGCATGAAACCAGGCCACAGCGCAAAAGACTGCCGTCACCGTCTATCCTGTGACATCTGTAGACGTAGACATCCAATGTGTCTACATGATGAAAATTATGGAAAGAAAGTCAACACTGCACCAATCTCAAACCAAGGTGACACTGAGACGGCAACTGCTACATCTCACAAAGTAGAGAATGATGAGCCATCCACAAACACTTCCATGATCGTACCAGTGTGGGTATCAACGGAGAGGAATCCAGGCTGTGAAAGGCTTGTTTATGCTCTGCTTGACACCCAGAGTGATACTGTGTTTGTTGACCGAGAGCTGAGCAACAAGTTACAAGCTGACTCCTGTCCTGTGAGACTGAAGTTGACAACCATGACCGCAAAGGATGTTATCATGCCAAGTCAAAGGTATCAGGTCTCAAAGTAAGAGGCTACAGCTCTTCTGTTATCCTCAACCTGCCCCTGCTTACACTAAAGACTCCATTCCAGTGAACCATACTCACATCCCTACTTGTGACACAGCACGACATTGGAAGCATCTCTCTTCACTGGTTGACAAAATTCCACCTCTGCAGGATTGTGAGGTTGGTCTCCTCATAGGCTACAGCTGTCCAAAGGCTTTAGCACCAAAACAGGTAATTCTAGGAGGAGACGATGAACCTTTACGCAGTCTATACAGACCTAGGATGGAGCATTGTTGGTCGACTGTCTTCACACCATGAATCACAAAGCTTCAACACCATTTGTCACAGAGTCAGCACTAAAGAGCTCCCTCCAGTGACCCCAGCAGATGTAATAAAAGTATTGGAGTCTGATTTCAAAGATGCTGGCAAAGATGATAAAACTGTTTCACAGGATGACATTCTCTTCTTGACCAAACTGCAACAAGGCATAAGGAAGAATGAAGACGGGCATTACGAGATGCCTCTGCCCTTCAAAAGGAGACCCTATTTACTTAACAATAAGCAGCTAGCCATCGTAAGACTCAATCATCTTAAAAGGAAATTGCTAAAGATGAAAAAATACATGGAACACTATGTGAAGTTTATGGAAGAAGTCATGGAAAGGGGTGATGCAGAAGAAGTGCACAATGAAGGAAAGGATGGTGAGAATTGGTATGTCCCTCATCATGGGGTGTTTCACCTAAGAAGCCAGACAAGCTCCGTGTTGTCTCTGACTGCTCGCCAAGTACCAGGGAACCAGTCTCAATGACCACTTACTCCAAGGCCCAGATTTAATGAATAATCTGACTGGTGTTCTCACGTGCGATTCAGAAAACATCCGTGGCCCTTATGTGCGATGTTGAACGGATGTTTCACCAATTTCATGTAGAAGAAGCGGATCGAAACTACCTCCGATTTCTCTGGTGGAAAAATGGTGACTTGGCTTCACAGCCACAAGAATATCGAATGAAGGTCCATCTTTTCGTGCAACCTCATCACCTGGATGCGCCAACTATGGTCTGAAACATTTGGCTAAAGAGAATGAGTGTATGCATCCTCTTGGCTCAAAATTCATCACAACAGACTTTTATGTAGATGACGGTGTCATCAGTGTAATAACACAGAAGAAGCTATCCAGGTAGCAAGAGAAGCTCGTCAACTGTGTGCCTTAGGTGGTCTTAGACTTCACAAATTCATTTCAAATGACAAAGTTGTACTGAATAGCATTCCAACTTGGAACGAGCAACTGGAGTAAAGCGGCTTGAACTCAACTTTGATGACATGCCTTTAGAGAGCTTTAGGGATCCACTGGCATGTTGATTCTGACAACTTCAGATTCTCTGTTGACCTCAAAGACCAGCCAGCAACACGTCGTGGCATACTATCCACAGTTGCGTCTCTGTATGATCCCCTAGGCTTTATTGCTCCTTTCCTGCTCAGTGGAAAATTGGTGCTTCAGGAAATGTGCAGAAACGGAACTGGTTGGGATGACCCCTTCCTAAAGAATTGCAGTCAAGTTGGGAGCATTGGAAAGCTGATCTCGTGAACTTGGAAAAAATCTGCATATCCACGCTGCTATGTACCTGCAAAAACTTTGAAAGGTTGTCAAAAGGAGCTGCATCACTTCTCTGATCGAGCAACAGCGGATATAATGGCCAGTGTACCTATTTGAGATCAATAAGTGAAGAAGGAAACATACATTGTGCCCTGGTCATTGGTAAATCCAGAGTTGCTCCCATCAAGGTCCAGACTATTCCGAGGCTTGAACTGACAGCTGCTGTCATCTCAGTTGCCATGAGCAATATGCTTAAACAGGAGCTGGATTATGCGGACATAGAAGAGCACTTCTGGACTGACTCTCAAGTGGTGTTGGGATACATTAACAACGAAGCACGTCGCTTTCACACATTTGTAGCGAACAGAGTGCAGAAGATACATCTCAGCACTACTCCTCAACAGTGGAAATATGTTCCCACTAATGAAAACCCTGCTGACCATGCATCAAGAGGTTTAAACACTAATGAGATTCTAACATCCAATTGGTTGACAGGGCCAGATTTCCTGTGGAAGAAGGATAAACCTCCTGTGGCAAATATTGACATAGCACTAACGATTGGAGATCCTGAAGTCAGACAGGCTCAGACACTGAGTTCACATACAACAGAAGTCTGTCTCTCAGATCGCTTGTCAAAGCTGTCTTCATGGTCTGGAGTTGTCCAAGCTGTGGCTCGCCTCATTCGCAGAGCAAAGGAGACAAATCCAACAGTTACAGTACTGTAGCTGAACGAGAAGATGCAAAATGCTTAATTGTTAAAGATTTACAAAGAAACAACTTTCCAGAGGAAATCAAATTACTGAGAAAGGGGCTCAGCTGTCACTAGCAGCAGGTTGTACCGTCTTGATGCCTTCCTAGATCAAGAAGAGTACTCAAGGTGGGAGGAAGGCTCTGCGATGCGTCTTTACCTAAGCTTAATCAAACACCCAGTGATCATTCCTAAAGATCACCACATAACAAAGATGATCATCTCTCACTGTCATGAGAATGTCAAGCACCAAGGAAAGGGTCTCACAGTTAATGAGATCAGATCACAAGGATACTGGATTCCAGGAATGAACAGAGCAGTAGCATCCCATGTGCATCACTGTGTGACATGTAGGAATCTCAGAAGACCAACCGAAGAACAAAGAATGGCCAATCTCCCACCAGAGCGTACAAATCCATCCCCACCATTCACATATTGTGGTATGGACTGCTTTAGACCCTTTATCACTAAACAGGGTCGAAGGAGAATAAAAGATGACCTCATCTTCACATGTTTCAGCTCTAGAGCTATTCATATCGAAATGCTGGACAATATGTCTACCGATGCTTTCATCAATGGTTTGCGCTGTTTTATTGCATTCATTGCGTGGAGCAGTGCGCCAAATTAAATGTGACCAAGGCACCAACTTTGTAGGAGCCAAGAATGAGCTGAAAAATGCTCTTAAGGAGATTGATGCTGATCGACTGACTGTGTTCTTTAGCTGAGAAGCAGTGCGACTTTGTCCTAAATGCACCCCATGCAAGTCATACTGGTGGGGTATGGGAGAGAGCAAATCAGAACAGTGAGAATGTTCTTCGCTCAACTCTCTCACTCTCTTCTGGAAGACTGGACGATCGTCACTGCGGACATTCTTTTATGAAGCTATGGCAATCGTAAACAGCAGACCACTCTCAGTTGATAACTTAAACGGCCCAAACAGCCTTGCACCTCTCACACCTAATAACCTGCTTACAATGAAGTGCATCCCAGCATTGCCACCACCGGCAGATTTATTAGAAGACATCTATGCAAGGAAGAGGTGGCGTCATGTTCAGTACCTTGCAGAGCAATTTTGGAGTCGTTGGCGTAAAGAATATCTGTCCAACATTGCCACTAGACAGTGCTGGCACACAGCAAAGAGAAATCTGCAAGTAGGAGACATTGTCATGGAAAAGACTGATCTGCCCAGAAATGAGTGGCGACTGGCCAGAGTAACAGGAGACTACTACAGATAAAGACGGGCTTGTGAGAAGAGTCAAGATATGCTTTGGTGACCGGAATCTAGAAAAGGATGGTCAATCGCCTGAACAAGCTGTCTGTCATTGAACGCCCAGTACAGAAGCTGGTCCTGTTGCTAGAAACAGTCTAGCTAATTCTAAGAGCAACCAAGTGTATCCTTTTCTTCATATGACTTACATTCCAGAATTAATTTACTTTAGTATGAACACTTTATGTGCGTGCTTTTGAGCAGAAGGTCATCTTTAATTGAAAATCATTTGTAATTTGTTCTTTAAATGTTACAAAAAAAAAAAAAAAAATACTCTTGATTGTTGGGAGTATAAATAACCCTCTGGTTATTTGAGTTAATTCCTGCGTTTATATGTTATTTTGATATTAGTTAGGTATTTTCTAGATAATAATTATATGTTTGTGATGTTTTGAAATGCTTCTTTGCACTCTTTAAGTTATTTATCCGATGGAGACTTTTATTTTGAAAGACGGACTTGCGAAAAAGGCGCTGCCCGCTGAAACACGGAAACAGAGACCGCGGAGATCGCAGAGAAGGAGAGCAGCGCATACAGAAGCGGAGGCGGAACAAAGTTAACATAAATAATTAAGGACACTTTAAAAAGGAAAAAGGAAATTAGCATCGTTTTGTTTTATTTTAACTTTGATATTTTAACACCTGGTTGAAAGGAGAACAAGGTAGAGCATTTCACTAATATATACGTAAATTACATGTCGTATTGTGTTTTATGTGTTTGCTTTATTAAATTTGAGCAGCTTTACGTAGTTTAAGTTAATTGTTAGTATTAATAGTAAAGTTTTGAGTAATTACTTTGTTTCATTTATATGAATGTGAATTCATTGTAGATTCTATATTGTTTATTTTTCTACTTTCGCTCTTACGGTGTTGTGACAATAAAAACACAAAGGAAGGCAACACAACATCAGTGATTGAGTCAAATCCTTTACTTATCAACCGGGCTGTTACACTGATAGTTGCAAAATAGTCATAACAAATGTACATAGGACTTAGCAAAGAACAGAGCTTTGTGATGCTTAAAGGTAAAAGTTTACCTGAATGCGACAGATAATTAGCTTCGAACTGGCCGTTTTCTTAAAGCTTTTCCAGTTTAGCTTACATCTTGCTATCTGTGAATGCACTTGGATAAAGACAAATAAGGGCCCAGTGGCCTAATGGATAAGGCATCAGCCTTCGAGCTGAGGATTGTGGGTTCGAGTCCCATCTGGGTCATATTTGAGGCTGTTCTTTGAGTTTAAGTTGGCAGAACCAGAAAAAATCTATAGTGATTACTTCAAAATTACAATATAGCCATTACAAATATACATAGGACTAAGCACAGAACCAAGCCTTGTGATGCTTAAAGGTTGAAAGTTTACTTGCATGCGACAGACAATTAGCTTGAAATGGCCGTTTTCTTAAAAGCTTTCCCAGTTTAGCTTACATATTGCTATCTGTGAATGCACTTGGATAAAGACAAATAAGGGCCCAGTGGCCTAATGGATAAGGCATCAGCCTTGGAGCTGAGGATTGTGGGTTCAGAGTCCCATCTGGTTCATATTTGAGGCTGTTCTTTGAGTTTAAGTTGGCAGAACCAAAAAAAATCAATAGTGATTAGTTCAAAATTACAATATAGCCATGACAAATGTACATAGAACTAAGCACAGAACCAAGCGTCGTGATGATAAAAGTTTACTTGCGTACGACAGACAATTAGCTTCGAAATGGCCGTTTTCTTAAAGCTTTTCCAGTTTAGCTTACATATTGCTATCTGTGAATGCACTTGGATAAAGTCAAATAAGGGCCCAGTGGCCTAATGGATAAGGCATCAGCCTTCGGAGCTGAGGATTGTGGGTTCGAGTCCCATCTGGGTCATATTTGAGGCTGTTCTTTGAGTTTAAGTTGGCAGAACCAGAAAAAATCTATAGTGATTACTTCAAAATTACAATATAGCCATTACAAATATACATAGGACTAAGCACAGAACCAAGCCTTGTGATGCTTAAAGGTTGAAAGTTTACTTGCATCGACAGACAATTAGCTTGAAATGACCGTTTTCTTAAAGCTTTCCCAGTTTAGCTTACATATTGCTATCTGTGAATGCACTTGGATAAAGACAAATAAGGGCCCAGTGGCCTAATGGATAAGGCATCAGCCTTGGAGCTGAGGATTGGGGCTCGAGTCCCATCTGGGTCATATTTGAGGCAGTTCATTGAGTTTAAGTTGGCAGAACCAAAAAAATCAATAGTGATTAGTTCAAAATTACAATATAGCCATAACAAGTGTGCACAGAACCAAGCGTTGTGATGATAAAAGTTTACTTGCGTCTGACGGACAATTAGCTTGAAATGGCCGTTTTCTTAAAACTTTTCCAGTTTATCTTACATATTGCTATCTGTGAATTGACTTGGATAAAGTCAAATAAGGGCCCAGTGGCCTAATGGATAAGAGCATCAGCCTTGGAGCTGAGGATTGTGGGTTTCGAGTCCCATCTGGGTCATATTTGAGGCTGTTCTTTGAGGTTAATTTGGCAGAACTACAAAAAATCTATAGTGATTAGTTTAAAATTACAATATAGCCATAACAAATGTACATAGGACTAAGCACAGAACCAAAGCGTTGTGATGCTTAAAGGATGAAAGTTTACTTGCATGCGATAGACAATTATCTTGAACTGGCAGTTTACTTAAAAAAAAAGGGCCCAGTGGCCTAATGGATAAGGCATCAGCCTCCGGGCTGGGGATTGTGGGTTCAAGTCCCACCTGGGTGGAGTCTTCAAAAAAGCGTCTTTAGCTGCACACACGAAACAAGAATTAGTGTAAAACTTGAAGCCTTCTGAATGTGACCTTGCTTTGATTACATCAAGTTGTCTGTGAATGCAAGGGCCACCAAATCCTAGTGTCCCGACAGATAAGCCTTCGGAGATGAGGCCTGTAGGTTTGAAGCCCATCTTGGTCATCTTTGAGGCTGTTCTTTGAGTTTCAGTTGGGTGCACAAAAAAATCTATAGTGATAAGCTGATAGTTGCAAAATAGTCATAACAAATGTACATAGGACTTAGCAAAGAACAGAACTTTGTGATGCTTAAAGGGTAAAAGTTTACCGAATCGACAGATAATTAGCTTCGAACTGGCCGTTTTCTTAAAGCTTTTCCAGTTTAGCTTACATCTTGCTATCTGTGAATGCACTTGGGATAAGACAACTAAAGGGCCCAGTGGCCTAATGGATAAGAGCATCAGCCTTCGGAGCTGAGATTGTGGGTTCGAGTCCCATCTGGGTCATATTTGAGGCTGTTCTTTGAGGTTAATTTGGCAGAACTAGAAAAAAATCTATAGTGATTAGTTCAAAATTACAATATAGCAATAACAAATGTACATAGGACTAAGCACAGAACCAAGTGTTGTGATGCTTAAAGGATGAATGTTTACTTGCATGCGATAGACAATTAGCTTCAAATGGCCGTTTTCTTAAAGCTTTTCCAGTTTAGCTTACATCTTGCTATCTGTGAATGCACTTGGGATAAGACAGCTAAAGGGCCCAGTGGCCTAATGGATAAGGCATCAGCCTTCGGAGCTGAGGATTGTGGGTTCGAGTCCCATCTGGGTCATATTTGAGGCTGTTCTTTGAGTTTAAGTTGGCAGAACCAGAAAAAATCTATAGTGATTACTTCAAAATTACAATATAGCCATTACAAATATACATAGGACTAAGCACAGAACCAAGCCTTGTGATGCTTAAAGGTTGAAAGTTTACTTGCGTACGACAGACAATTAGCTTCGAATGACCGTTTACTTAAAGCTTTCCCAGTTTAGCTTACATATTGCTATCTGTGAATGCACTTGGATAAAGACAAATAAGGGCCCAGTGGCCTAATGGATAAGGCATCAGCCTTCGGAGCTGAGGATTGTGGGTTCGAGTCCCATCTGGGTCATATTTGAGGCTGTTCTTTGAGTTTAAGTTGGCAGAACCAGAAAAAATCTATAGTGATTACTTCAAAATTACAATATAGCCATTACAAATATACATAGGACTAAGCACAGAACCAAGCCTTGTGATGCTTAAAGGTTGAAAGTTTACTTGCATGCGAAAGACAATTAGCTTCGAAATGGCCGTTTTCTTAAAGCTTTTCCAGTTTAGCTTACATCTTGCTATCTGTGAATGCACTTGGGATAAGACAATTAAAGGGCCCAGTGGCCTAATGGATAAGGCATCAGCCTTCGGAGCTGAGGATTGTGGGTTCGAGTCCCATCTGGGTCATATTTGAGGCCAACTCTTTGAGTTTAAGTTGGCAGAACCAGAAAAAATCTATAGTGATTACTTCAAAATTACAATATAGCCATTACAAATATACATAGGACTAAGCACAGAACCAAGCCTTGTGATGCTTAAAGGTTGAAAGTTTACTTGCATGCGACAGACAATTAGCTTCGAAATGACCGTTTTCTTAAAGCTTTCCCAGTTTAGCTTACATATTGCTATCTGTGAATGCACTTGGATAAAGACAAATAAGGGCCCAGTGGCCTAATGGATAAGGCATCAGCCTTCGGAGCTGAGGATTGTGGGTTCGAGTCCCATCTGGGTCATATTTGAGGCTGTTCTTTGAGTTTAAGTTGGCAGAACCAGAAAAAATCTATAGTGATTACTTCAAAATTACAATATAGCCATTACAAATATACATAGGACTAAGCACAGAACCAAGCCTTGTGATGCTTAAGGTTGAAAGTTTACTTGCATGCGATAGACAATTAGCTTCAAATGGCTTTTTTCTTAAAGCTTTTCCAGTTTAGCTTACATCTTGCTATCTGTGAATGCACTTGGATAAGACAACTAAAGGGCCCAGTGGCCTAATGGATAAGGCATCAGCCTTCGGAGCTGAGGATTGTGGGTTCGAGTCCCATCTGGGTCATATTTGAGGCCAACTCTTTGAGTTTAAGTTGGCAGAACCAGAAAAAAATCTATAGTGATTACTTCAAAAAGTTACAATATAGCCATTACAAATATACATAGGACTAAGCACAGAACCAAGCCTTGTGATGCTTAAAGGTTGAAAGTTTACTTGCATGCGACAGACAATTAGCTTCAAAATGACCGTTTTCTTAAAGCTTTCCCAGTTTAGCTTACATATTATATCTGTGAATGCACTTGGATAAAGACAAATAAGGGCCCAGTGGCCTAATGGATAAGCATCAGCCTTCGGAGCTGAGGATTGTGGGTTCGAGTCCCATCTGGGTCATATTTGAGGCTGTTCTTTGAGTTTAAGTTGGCAGAACCAGAAAAATCTATAGTGATTACTTCAAAATTACAATATAGCCATTACAAATATACACAGGACTAAGCACAGAACCAAGCCTTGTGATGCTTAAAGGTTGAAAGTTTACTTGCATCGACAGACAATTAGCTTCAAATGGCTTTTTTTCTTAAAGCTTTTCCAGTTTAGCTTACATCTTGCTATCTGTGAATGCACTTGGGATAAGACAACTAAAGGGCCCAGTGGCCTAATGGATAAGGCATCAGCCTTGGGAGCTGAGGATTGTGGGTTCGAGTCCCATCTGGGTCATATTTGAGGCCAACTCTTTGAGTTTAAGTTGGCAGAACCAGAAAAAATCTATAGTGATTACTTCAAAATTACAATATAGCCATTACAAATATACATAGGACTAAGCACAGAACCAAGCCTTGTGATGCTTAAAGGTTGAAAGTTTACTTGCATGCGACAGACAATTAGCTTCAAATGACCATTTTCTTAAAGCTTTCCCAGTTTAGCTTACATATTGCTATCTGTGAATGCACTTGGATAAAGACAAATAAGGGCCCAGTGGCCTAATGGATAAGGCATCAGCCTTGGGCTGAGGATTGTGGGTTCGAGTCCCATCTGGGTCATATTTGAGGCTGTTCTTTGAGTTTAAGTTGGCAGAACCAGAAAAATCTATTGTGATTACTTCACAATTACAATATAGCCATTACAAATATACATAGGACTAAGCACAGAACCAAGTGTTGTGATGCTTAAAGGTTGAAAGTTTACTTGCATGCGACAGACAATTAGCTTCGAAATGACCGTTTTCTTAAAGCTTTCCCAGTTTAGCTTACATATTGCTATCTGTGAATGCACTTGGATAAAGACAAATAAGGGCCCAGTGGCCTAATGGATAAGGCATCAGCCTTCGTAGCTGAGGATTGTGGGTTCGAGTCCCATCTGGGTCATATTTGAGGCTGTTCTTTGAGTTTAAGTTGGCAGAACCAGAAAAAATCTATAGTGATTACTTCAAAATTACAATATAGCCATTACAAATATACATAGGACTAAGCACAGAACCAAGCCTTGTGATGCTTAAAGGTTGAAAGTTTACTTGCATGCGACAGACAATTAGCTTCGAAATGACCGTTTTCTTAAGCTTTCCCAGTTTAGCTTGCTTGCATATTGCTATCTGTGAATGCACTTGGATAAAGACAAATAAGGGCCCAGTGGCCTAATGGATAAGGCATCAGCCTTCAGAGCTGAGGATTGTGGGTTCGAGTCCCATTTGGGTCATATTTGAGGCAGTTCTTTGAGTTTAAGTTGGCAGAACCAAAAAAAATCAATAGTGATTAGTTCAAAATTACAATATAGCCATAACAAATGTACATAGAACTAAGCACAGAACCAAGCGTTGTGATGATAAAAGTTTACTTATGCATTTACAGACAATTAGCTTCAAATGGCCGTTTTCTTAAAGCTTTTCCAGTTTAGCTTACATATTGCTATCTGTGAATGCACTTGGATAAAGTCAAATAAGGGCCCAGTGGCCTAATGGATAAGGCATCAGCCTTCGGAGCTGAGGATTGTGGGTTCGAGTCCCATCTGGGTCATATTTGAGGCAGTTCTTTGAGTTTAAGTTGGCAGAACCAAAAAAAATCAATAGTGATTAGTTCAAAATTACAATATAGCCATAACAAATGTACATAGAACTAAGCACAGAACCAAGCGTTGTGATGCTTAAAGGATGAAAGTTTACTTGCATGCGATAGACAATTATCTTCGAACTGGCAGTTTACTTAAAGAGAAAAAAGGGCCCAGTGGCCTAATGGATAAGGCATCAGCCTCCGGAGCTGGGGATTGTGGGTTCAAGTCCCACCTGGGTCGTCTTCAAGAAACATCTTTAGCTGCACACGAAACAAGAATTACTGTAAAACTTGAAGCCTTCTGAATGTGACTTTGCTTTGATTGCATCAAATTGTCTGTGAATGCAAGGGCCACCAAATCCTAGTGTCCCGACAGATAAGCCTTCAGAGATGAAACCTGTAGGTTTGAAGCCCATCTTGGTCATCTTTGAGGCTGTTCTTTGAGTTTCAGTTGGGTGCACAAAAAAAATCTATAGTGATAAGCTGATAGTTGCAAAATAGTCATAACAAATGTACATAGGACTTAGCAAAGAACAGAGCTTTGTGATACTTAAAGGGTAAAAGTTTACCTGAATGCGACAGATAATTAGCTTCGAACTGGCCGTTTTCTTAAAGCTTTTCCAGTTTAGCTTACATCTTGCTATCTGTGAATGCACTTGGGATAAGAGAACTAAAGGGCCCAGTGGCCTAATGGATAAGGCATCAGCCTTCGGAGCTGAGGATTGTGGGTTCGAGTCCCATCTGGGTCATATTTGAGGCTGTTCTTTGAGGTTAATTTGGCAGAACTAGAAAAAAATCTATATTGATAAGTTCAAAATTACAATATAGCCATAACAAATGTACATAGGACTAAGCACAGAACCAAGTGTTGTGATGCTTAAAGCATGAAAGTTTACTTGCGTACGACAGACAATTAGCTTCGAAATGGCCGTTTTCTTAAAGCTTTTCCAGTTTAGCTTACATATTGCTATCTGTGAATGCACTTGGATAAAGACAAATAAGGGCCCAGTGGCCTAATGGATAAGGCATCAGCCTTCGGAGCTGAGGATTGTGGGTTCGAGTCAAATTTGAGGCAGTTCATTGAGTTTAAGTTGGCAGAACCAAAAGAAATCTATAGTGATTAGTTTAAAATTACAATATAGCCATAACAAATGTACATAGGACTAAGCACAGAACCAAGCGTTGTGATGCTTAAAGGATGAAAGTTTACTTGCATGCGATAGACAATTATCTTCGAACTAGCAGTTTACTTAAAGAGAAAAAAGGGTCCAGTGACCTAATGGATAAGGCATCAGCCTCCGGAGCTGGGGATTGTGGGTTCAAGTCCCACCTGGGTCGTCTTCAAGAAACATCTTTAGCTGCACACGAAACAAGAATTACTGTAAAACTTGAAGCCTTCTGAATGTGACCTTGCTTTGATTGCATCAAATTGTCTGTGAATGCAAGGGCCACCAAATCCTAGTGCATTTTGAGGCTGTTCTTTGAGTTTCAGATGGGTGCACAAAAAAAAATCTATAGTGATAAGCTGATAGTTGCAAAATAGTCATAACAAATGTACATAGGACTTAGCAAAGAACAGAGCTTTGTGATGCTTAAAGGTTGAAAGTTTACCTGAATGCGACAGATAATTAGCTTTGAACTGGCAGTTTACTTAAACACAAAAAAAGGGCCCAGTGGCCCCTAACGGATAAGGCATCAGCCTTAAGTTCAGCTGGTTGAAAAAGACAGTTAGCTTCAACTGGCTGTTTTCTTAAAGCTTTTCAGTTTGTCTTACATCTTGCATCAGCCTTAAGTTCTGCTGGTTGAAAGAGACAGTTAGTTTCGAACTTCGAACAGTTAGCTTTACAAATAAGGGCCCAGTGGCCTAATGGATAAGCATCAGCCTTCGGGGCTGAGATTGTGGGTTCGAGTCCCGTCTGGGTCACATTTGAGGCTGTTCTTTGAGGTTAATTTGACAGAACTAGAAAAAAATCTATAGTGATTAGTTCAAAATTACAATATAGCTATAACAAATGCACATAGGACTAAGCAAAGAACCAAGTGTTGTGATGCTTAAAGAATGAAAGTTTACTTAAATGTCACGACAGACAATTAGCTTCGAAAAAGCCGTTTTCTTAAAGCTTTTCCAGTTTAGCTTACATATTGCTATCTGTGAATGCACTTGGACAAAAGACAAATAAGGGTCCAGTGGCCTAATGGATAAGGCATCAGCCTTCGGAGCTGAGATTGTGGGTTCAAGTCCCACCTGGGTCGTCTTCAAGAAACATCTTTAGCTGCACACGAAACAAAATTACTGTAAAACTTGAAGCCTTCTGAATGTGACTTTGCTTTGATTGCATCAAATTGTCTGTGAATGCAAGGGCCACCAAATCCTAGTGCATTTTGAGGCTGTTCTTTGAGTTTCAGTTGGGTGCACAAAAAATCTATAGTGATAAGCTGATAGTTGCAAAATAGTCATAACAAAAGTACATAGGACTTAGCAAAGAACAGAGCTTTGTGATGCTTAAAGGTTGAAAGTTTACCTGAATGCGACAGATAATTAGCTTTGAACTGGCAGTTTACTTAAACACAAAAGGGCCCAGTGGCCTCAATGGATAAGGCATCAGCCTTAAGTTCAGCTGGTTTGAAAAGACAGTTAGCTTCGAACTGGCTGTTTTCTTAAGAGCTTTTCCAGTTTGTCTTACATCTTGCATCAGCCTTAAGTTCTGCTGGTTGAAAGAGACAGTTAGCTTCGAACTTCGAACAGTTAGCTTTTACAATTAAGGGCCCAGTGGACTAATGGATAAGGCATCAGCCTTCGGAGCTGAGGATTGTGGGTTCGAGTCCCATCTGGGTCATATTTGAGGCTGTTCTTTGAGGTTAATTTGGCAGAACTAGAAAAATCTATATTGATAAGTTCAAAAATTACAATATAGCCATAACAAATGTACATAGGACTAAGCACAGAACCAAGCGTTGTGATGATGAAAGTTTACTTGCATGCGATAGACAATTTGCTTCGAAATGGCTGTTTTCGTAAAGCTTTTCCAGTTTAGCTTACATATTGCTATCTGTGAATGCACTTGGATAAAGACAAATAAGGGCCCAGTGGCCTAATATGGATAAGGCATCAGCCTTCGGAGCTGAGGATTGTGGGTTGAGTCCCATCTGGGTCATATTTGAGGCTGTTCTTTGAGGTTAATTTGGCAGAACTAGAAAAAAATCTATAGTGATTAGTTCAAAATTACAATATAGCAATAACAAATGTACATAGGACTAAGCACAGAACCAAGCGTTGTGATGCTTAAAGGATGAAAGTTTACTTGCATGCGACAGACAATTAGCTTCGAAATGGCCGTTTTCTTAAAGCTTTTCCAGTTTAGCTTACATCTTGCTATCTGTGAATGCACTTGGGATAAGAGAACTAAAGGGCCCAGTGGCCTAATGGATAAGGCATCAGCCTTCGGGGCTGAGGATTGTGGGTTCGAGTCCCGTCTGGGTCATATTTGAGGCTGTTCTTTGAGGTTAATTTGACAGAACTAGAAACAAATCTATAGTGATTAGTTCAAAATTACAATATAGCAATAACAAATGCACATAGGACTAAGCACAGAACCAAGTGTTGTGATGCTTAAAGAATGAAAGTTTACTTGCGTACGACAGACAATTAGCTTCGAAATGGCCGTTTTCTTAAAGCTTTTCCAGTTTAGCTTACATATTGCTATCTGTGAATGCACTTGGATAAAGACAAATAAGGGTCCAGTGGCCTAATGGATAAGGCATCAGCCTTCGGAGCTGAGGATTGTGGGTTCAAGTCCCATCTGGGTCGTATTTGATGCAGTTCAATGTATTTAAGTTGGCAGCAAAAGAAAAAATCTATAGTGATAAGCTCAAAGTTGCAATATAGCCATAACAAATGTACATAGGACTTAGCAAAGAAAAGAGTGCTGTGATGCTTAAAAGATGGAAGTTTACTGGCAGTGTTCTTAAAGAGAAAAAAGGGCCCAGTGGCCTAACGGATAAGGCATCAGCCTTAAGTTCTACTGGTTGAAAAAGACAGTTAGCTTCGAAATGGCCGTTTTCTCAAAGCTTTTCCAGTTTGGCTTACATCTTGCTATCTGTGAGTACACCTGCCTTTAATTTTCAGCACCTATTGAAATAAATCTCTTGACTAATTTTCATTTTAGGAGCTCATTTCATATTTTAATACTTACACAAGTGCATGAATTGATGTCTCCAAATAATCAAGTTTCAATAGTTAGGTGCCAGGGTTAATTACACTTTTTATTTTCAATTTCTTTTTCCTTTTATTATAATTTGTTAATTGCTATTCTAGGATTCTGTGATTGATCATGTTTTATTTCTTATTTGTGTAGCAGCATTTGTAAAGTATAATATAAGCAGAAGAAAAGCAAGGAACAAGCACAGCAAATTAAAGAAATTTCAGAACGTTGATTTCTCTGATAATATGTTAGTGTTGGTCAAGGATGCAAGTTTTACACTGTGTGTGTGATCAACATTCAAGACTGATCTATTTATGCATTTTTAATGTGCATTAGTGTGGATGTCTGTCAATGCGCATGTGCAGGGTTAACTGTGCATTATTAATGTTTGTCCATGCCAGACAAAGATTGTGTTACTCTATATACACATGTGGGAACACGTCTACACCTAAAATATTAATGCTGTTTCTTTAACTGTTACAACCAGAGAATCTTCTTGAATGTAAAGAATGAAACCAACAATAAAGAAAATGAGACATTCAAACAACTAATTCTCTTGCAGTAACCCACATATTAAGTTGAATGTAGAACATTAGCGCATTTGCCAACAAATACAAGATGAAAAAAATTTATCAGTAACTAACTGGTCTTTTGACACATAGTGTTAGCCAATATGAAATATCAGTTGATTACATCTTTATGGTGTAAACGGTCTAGGTTGCCTTGGCCATGACAAGGATACTCATGAGGAAGACCATGATGAAAAACACCCACATGAAGAACCTGTCCATCACCTTGGCAACCTTCTTCCACTCAGCCCCTTTGGCCTGGTGTGCCCTCTGCTCTCTGAAACAGTTAGCTATGTACTCAATGTTTCGCACCACTTTCTGATGTTGGCCACAGACACATACACATCCTTTGCCAGTGGTGGGCTTATTATAACTATCTGCTCCAAAGGTTTTGCTGTAGCTATTATCGTGGAGATACCCAACTCCATTTAGATAACCATTGCCATGATCGTAGGTGTATCCAGTAAGTTTTTCTGGAATGGAGAGTTCGCTGTCTTTGAGTTTCTCCTGGCTTGTCAATGGAAGCTTTTCACTTCCATCTCGGCCAATGTAATGTGTGTATTTTGGATGATGGGCATTCTGTCGAATAGGCGAGTTGGAAGACGAGCGTGTCCTTCTTTGCTGGTTATGCCTCTGTTGTCGATAGTCTCTGCTGTTGTGATGGTACCCATTCCCATGCCGGTGGTCTCTGTGATTGTACCCATTAAACTGATTGCGGTTTCTGTCATCATGGTCGCCATAAAACCCTTTGTCAAAATACCCATCTCTCTCAAGGCTAGCCAGTGGGTCTTCCGAGAATAATGTGCCTCGGTCACTTTCAGGTGTTGTACAGTTCTCCCCTACCTCATACACAAAGAAGATCTTCGACATGTAGTCTATTATCAGGACTTTGGCCCAGTGGGGCACAGGTTTGGCTTCTGCTCCACAGAAGTGTATATTCATGATAAAGATAGTCAATGAAGTAGAGGCCAAGTATCATGGTCATTGTTGCAATGTAGTATTTTCCTATAGGAAAGGCAAACAAGGGACACATAACAAAGAGGCTGTGAAAAAAATTCTTTGCGTGACATTTGAACATATCAATGATGATAATATTTTTTATTTGTGATCATTTAGTGACAATTGGTGACAATAATTCAGTGATAATTTATTGGTTGATTGAAGTAGAGGCCGTTATCATGGTCATTGTTGACAATATAGTATTTTTTACTTGTTGTCTATATCACCCAGCTACAGGCATACTGAGACTGTGATGGGTAATATGTACTCTGCTTTTACTTCACTTCACAAACTGCTAGTTAATCGCAATTTCCACTAGGGGGCCAATTGAGCCATGACTTTTGGCTTTGACTTTACAGCATATGGTTGTAAAGTATAAACAGAACCACATTTAGCATTTTAACAGAACTGACAACATTCTTTGGCCAGAAAGGAAATAAATAATATTCCCACATATTTCTAAATTCTGCTCTATTGTAAACTCACCAATCAGGGGAACACTTTCTGAAGGTGGCATACTCTCGGCCACCATCAACTGAAATACAGTCAGAGCCAGCAGAACTGTCACCCCAAGTGAGACCTTCTCCCCAGAATCAGCAGGCAGGTAGAAGCCCAGTGGAGCCAGGAAAGAGATGAGGAAACACGGCAGAAGAAGGTTGAAGATGTAGAAGGATGAACGCCGCTTGAGCAGGACTGTGTACGTTATATCAGGGTATGGGTCAGAGCAGCAGCCATATATTATGACGTTCTTAACAGCTGGCATGCCGTGACACTCCCATTCCACATTTTCTACAAAGTCTGAAAGGTCACCACTCTCCATGCCCATGCTGATATCCACCTAGGGTTACAGTGATTCGATTTTTAGTTGAGTACAATTCACAGTTCACAACTCTATATAACAGTTCATTTACATTGTTCGTTTACATAAATAATGATTGCTTCTTTAAAAGTTCCATTCATTTTGGCTTATGTTTTTATGAACAGAAATTAGGTTCCCATGCATGAAGCTGACCATTACAACAAGATGGTCGATACATTTTATACTGGAATAAAGGTTCTAGTCAAACTACAGCTTGTAATTTTCCTTCTTACTGTGTCTTTTATATATTCCTGTCATAGTCTGTGGACATTTTGAGGATGTCTACAGCTACATGTATCAGAACCACAGATTTAAAGAATACTGGTAAACAAACAGCTGATATTAGCCATTGTTTTCCATGGTATTTTTTCCATACTGTGTTAGTCAGTGACCACCGCCAACCACTTGGTTATAATCATTATTCAAATTAGCTTGTATTGTGTTAAATAGCTGAAGAAGTAGAGGGTGAGTAAATGAGGAAGAATTAAACATTTTTGAGTGAATTATCCTTATGGATATTTTGAATTCAATATTGGGCCTACGTGTACCTGAAATTAAAATGAAAATAAATAAGCAAATGTGTTACAAATACCCCTTTTCATTAGGGGACTACATGTACAAGCAATATGTGATCTTAACTACATGATAAATATAAGTATGATGTACTTATTGTGCTTACATTGAATTGCAAAATACTTTTGCTGCTACTGAGTTGGGATACTTTTAAGATTAAAAACAGGTTTGGTATTATGGGTAGGCTTAAGGGATGTATTCTGTAATTGCAGGTTTTTTTAAAAATATAAGTACACTGTTAAAACATACACATACATTTACATGTATACACACTAGTTAAGGCAACCTAATATAATGTGACTCAAAAAGCTGTTATCCAAAGCAACGTATTGGAATAATTTATCACAAGTATGCATGCTTACTATTGTACTTGCTAAGTATGTACACCTATCAAGTGCATATACCTGGTTGCCATTGTAGGTCCAGGAGCCAAAGGTAAGGTTGCACTCCTGGCTATCAAAGGGGAAATAAGAGACATCCACCTTACAGGAACTCTTAGTGATGGCAGGGGAGTCCCAAGTGATCTCACCATTATACCTCAACACCACATTCGTGTCTGGGGGTCCGGAAGAGTCCTCCTCATCCGCACTGAATTAAAAACAAATATAGAGGTCAATAATTCAGTCTTTTATGTATTCATTGAGCCTTTTGACTGTATTAAGTGTGTTTTATTCAAGATAATGTGTGTATGTGACATGTATTTACTTGTTATACAGAACGATGTCTGGTCTCCAAATAAGATTGCTGGGTATTCTAATGACCTCAAGTCCATCGTACTCATCTTTATCCCAGTGCAGATAAGCATCATGCCAGATCTGACGCACCCACAGGTATGTGGTCAACACCTGGTTCCTTTCATCCTAGCACAAAGAGTCAAACACAAAGCAATTTAGGCTCTGTATATATACAATCAATTAGTTGATTTGTGAATAACCACCTAAATCTATTTATCACACATAGTGATCATAGAAGATAGAGTTGTATGTATTTATTTTAAGCCACCGTATGTCCTTTTGGAGCTTGAAATCCTATTTGTTTACTGTGAATATGTTCAGATGTGACGAGGTTAGAGATCTATTTTTCTTTGAGGTAACAGTGTGAGTTACATTGTATGTTAAGACCAAGTATTCAGTCACACAGGGTCTTGCACTGCAAGATAAAACCCTGTTGTTGTACATGGAACACTTTCTCACAACAATGAAGAATGAAAGGAAAGAAAGTCTGAACCCTTAGGTTGCACTTAATGCCTTCTACATATCACATCTCATTGGTTAAAAGTACTCCTCAGGTTCAGTAAATTAATATTTGATTGAGTTTGATCAGGGCAGAAATTCAGTGCTTCTTGAATGAGAAATTCATTATCTCTTTCTGGAACACACATAACAACGATTACAAGAGTCTTATATAATTATCATCCACTGACTCTAAATGTAATACCATACTACTGAATTATAGCATTTAAATAAGTCGTTCACCAAAACTTAATTTTTGTCATCAAAAATTCATATCGCTCATATCGCTGTCAAATCAAATGAACAGGTTTGTAACACTGATCATGCGAACTATTTAGTGCAAATAGGTGTTAATACTTTCAATAAAGCAAAGGTTGCGCAAGATTAAACCATTCTGAAATCATGCAAAAGGCATTACATTACACAAATAAATTAATAAATAATCTACTGGAGAAAAAAAACTACACATCTTATTATCCAACACTTTTGTAGGTTACTTGATCACTTACTGTTACACACTTCAAAGTGAGGATAAAACATGATCTGCAGTGGCACACTTGCTAGAAACTATTATACATTAGTCACACAGCTCACACTATACATACATGCATATAATGTTTACAGTGTCACAGGATACAGTGAGTTGATGAGAAGAGGATACACACAATAAACATTTGATATGTACTGACACCTAGAGTTATCCATAATAACTGCAACAATAGTGAAGACCACAGCTATTAATCCAGTGGGGTGATTTTGGCTGGTTGGTAATTCTGCAATTGCATAATTATTATAATTTTTTCCTACTGTTGACCATTCCTAAGGAACTGTATGATCTTATTAAATAAATAAATTGCTCACAATTAAGTAGGTCATTGTGGTGGTTCACCACTTGATGTCCAACTTAAAATCTACATAAAAAACCTTTTTTAAGAATAAAAAATGCTTTGAAATTGGCTAGGAACCATTCACAAATTCTCTCTTACTACACCGTCAACTGTTCAAAATAAGTAGGTTAGCAGAAGTATGAATTTGAACTAGTCGTATATTTTTAGAAGTTAAAAGTTTGGGGCAATGTGCAATCTTTGCGGTTTCAGCATTAAGTCGCCCAAAGGATGATCAGAACATACAAACACCATGCCACATCAAGGGACAGTTGGACAGTGTGTGGGTGTTTAGCTGGTGTGATATACAGTATGCCTTGATCTCCGAACCAACGGAAGTGATTTCAAACCCACTGTTTCTGCAGCAGATCTGATACATGTAGCTGTAAACCCATGCGGTTCTGTTATTGATTAAAACTGTAAAATAGGATTTAATGTCAGTATTCCATAGACTGTGTGTGTGTGTGTGTGTGTGTGTGTGTGTGTGTGTGTTTAGTGCTCACCATATCTTTAATCTGTGAGAGTGTGATCTGTAGAGTGACGTTAAGGGCTTTGTCTGTGTCTTCCACGGGCCGTAAAGCATTAGAATAGTCGTCCATTAGGTCATTCAGCAGTTTTTTAGCAAAGTGACCCTGAGCAGAAAAAACAACTAGAGAGAAGAATATATTTATTTAGCTATTTCATATATATATATATATATATATATATATATATATATATATATATATATATATATATATATATATATATATTAGTTACAGTAATTTTGTAATAATATGATGCCATTCTTTATCATTGATTTTTTGTAAGCCACCAATAAAGAGTAACAAAACAAAAAAAAGAAAAATTTTGTTTTAGACATGTAAGATAACACGACAATACTTTAGTATACTGACATAAATAACATAAATACAACACAGCAATAATTACCACAGTTACCCCATCACATACACTGAATATAGATAAATAGTACATATATAATAGTTAATACATACATTATAAAACAAGAAATACTATTTCTTAATGAGATTTAGTTCAATAACTATTGTTATCTGAATCAATACTGCTTATCAAATAAATAAAAATTGTTTTAAGAATGTTCAGGTATCTTTTACTGAAAAACAAGACAAAATACTGATTAAGAAAATGATTTATCTTATGTCAGTATCAGCATTAAAGAGCATGGACTTACCATGTAGCAACATGCTAATGTGAACCACAAGAAATACGATCTTCATTTTTCAGAATGGCAAAAAAATAAAATTAAATCTGCCAGTTATTATTTGCTGTTGCTTCTCATTTGCCATCAATGGTCATATGTTATTTGCTGGCGAGGAGGACAGAGACGTTGCAGAAAGTCCCATAGCGGTCTGAACGCTGAGAGTGGTGGTGTGCCAGGTACAACACCGAAGGCCTGAATGTCATTCTTACTGTTTCTCTGGAACAAGAGCCGAGGTATCACATAGCATGCACACTAACACACGTACACACACTTCTTTTCACCGTGGAGATACTTATCTGCGCAAGAAGAATGTGTGTTTATAATATTGGAGATCTTCTGTTATTTCAAAAAAACATCTTACGTGCTATCTTTTGCAGACTTGTGAAGGATTGTGTGTGACTGAACGTATTTGTCCTGTTCGTCGCAGTGAGAGGCGATCTGACATGAGCGTAGTGCAGACAGGTCATGTGGTTTGAGTGTTACACACAATGAATTTTAAAGGAAGAGAGGTCTGTCTCTGACACATGCACACACTGAATTTCGATACAGCAGAGATTAACAGGTAACGTGTTTTTTAAGGTATAAATTCTAGACATTTCTGTAGACATGGAAATTAAAAATATAATTTTGAACCACCTTTTCTTTGCATTTGCATCACATATCAACTTTCTATTTCATTCAAGAGCGCGAACAAGTAATGTAGTTCCTGGTAGTAACTGGTGGGGTATATTCTTTTTTTCAATGGCTGATGAACAGAAATAAAAGGTAAATGTTAAACTAATACTACGGTGCCACATGTATTCAGACTTTGTTAATACTGCTAAATGTATGCATCAAATAATTATTTTATCAGGTAAACAAATGCATGTGTATGCATGTCTTATTTTCATTTCATATACTTGGGATATGTTTTGTCCCATGTGTAAAATCAGTGAGTTATACTTATGATATAAGTATAAATAAAATAAATTATCAATGAGTTAGTTTACCTATAATTTTCATTTACTTCAGTAACAGATTTCTAGGCACCATTGAGGTGCTGTTTGTAACTGAATCTCTTTAGATTTTGTCAGACAGCCCCCTCATATTTCCCAACACCTACACAGGAATACAACAACATATACACTCAATGACTGTCGGGTCTGAAATGATGACAGGAACAAGACAGGAAGTGGTTCTTCTTGAGGCGTCTTTCTATCTTTCTCTTTCTTTCTCAGGCGTAGGAGAGTTTCATATCCTGTAGTGCACTTCGACATATTACACTGCAGAACTACCTTTCCCATAATGCTTCTGTACAGACAATCATTCTCAGGGATAATTGCATGGATTTCACTAAAAAAGAAAGCAGTTTTAAATAACTGTATTTTTTTCCCTCCATTGTTCTTTCTTACCTGTTCATCTTACACTGCAGCAGATCAGGTATGTGTAGAAAAAAAATGACACAATAAATTGTCATGATGACTCAAAATGACTCATGATGTGTATTCTTCGTTGTGTTTTCTGAAATTAGGGTGATTCTCTCAGTATCATTTTCAGGGGTATCTTCCCTGTCCTACACAATCCTTCCTCTCTGACTCACTACTGGCCAGACAAAGCAAAGTATGGAAAACCCTATAGGTTTATTTGATGATATTTCATATGTCTACCTGTTGCCAATGCTTGTTTTTTTTTTTTATTTTAACAGCAGCTGGAGCTTAAATGCATAAGTAACTTATCTGGTAATGCACAATCTCTTAAATTTTGGCTTAACTGTCAATAAATAGGTGATTGTGCAAGGCTTTGATGCGTTGGGTGGATTGTATGTGTATGTGTATCTGAGCGCTCATGTGGTAAGAGAACAGTGCAGGTGTTTCCTGTTGTAAAAAAAGAACAGAATGTGTGGTGGGTCATGTAGAACGAATATGTCTATGTGTGCGTGAATTCATAGTGTGTTGTGTGCAGACCATAGCACTCATTAAATTGGCTTAAGCGCATATATATATATATATATATATATATATATATATATATATATATATATATATATATATATATATATATATATATATATAAAACAATACTTTGTGAAATGTCTCAAATGTTTTTGTCTGTGCAGTTAAAGTTATTGACGTTCAATATAACACTGGACCCTAGTGTCTTTCTTCTTTTCTTTTTTTTTATGTATAAATATATAGATATTGCAGTTTGAGTACAATCCTGTTGATTGTATTACCTAATGCCACCATTCATTTGTTCATTCATCGCAGGAGCAGCAAAGGTTTATTAAACATATTTTATAAAAATATAAAATATTTCTGATGGCACAGGAGTACTTTGACTTAAAAAACATTTTGAAAAGATCATTGAAGGTATTTACATTTCGCACTGCAGTTGCGTTTTTCTAAGGAGCCACGAAGCACAACGTGGTTTCAGTGAGTTCAGAGAGAGACGTTCTCCTGCTGGGATGTGGTTGCAGGCTCTGAACTCTTTAGTTCTCCAAAAGCACAGGCCTAGATCGTCTCCATAAACCACATAACATATACTCCTTCTTTCTGTTGCTCTGTCTTCTTCTTCTTCTTTTCCTCTGTCGACTCTTTCTTTTATGCAGTGCGAGTAGTAGCATGCATCTCCTTTGTTTTTACATCTTGCCTGTGTGTTAATTTAATCACAATTTTATAAAACATTCTGCTGTCTAGCAAAATAGCACAAAGCCTCAAAATATAAGAGACTCGATGGGAATGTAATAAATAATCGTATTCGGTGCATTTTCCTAAGATCTCTTCTATGCATCAAGCCTTATTCACATGACCCGCGTGTTGTATACTGTTCTCAAACAAGGCTCTATCAGTTTTGCTGGACAAGCAAATTGTGAGTCTGCTGTGATACACTGCAAATATCTGATGTAAAATATACAATTATAATCAAGAAAGTTTGTACAGTGTTGTTAAGTGCTGTTGAAGCTTAACTAGAAGTCAGTTCGAACATGGTGAGCTCTGTCTCTGTTTTCTTCGTATTCATTTTCACCAGACTTCAGCACACACTTAACCCTCATACTCACACTGACAGCCAAACCTGGGCGCTCAGAATAGTGTGTTTCATAATGGATATAAATAACATTATCGCTTTATGTCTTGCACGTACAGGTGTAAAGTCGCAATGGATAAGACATTATGCAGGATATAATGTATTACATATTTTATCTGGCGTGAAAAAACACTTCAAACTTAAAACACTTGAATTATCTGTCAAGGCTATCTTGTAAGATGCCAGATTTAGATGTTTATTGCATAACAACAGAAGAAATCATTCACAGTTGTTATAACTGTTGAGGTAAGAAATGGCTTGGTTATTTTTCTGTGCAGATATTTTGTCATTAATGTTTTTGAAGTCTGTAACTAATTTATAACGGACGACCAGTTTACTTGTGTTTTAAAAGTATTTAAAAGGTATAATGCATCTTTGTCAAACAACAAATATAAATACTACCTAGTAAAACAGTTTGGAAACACTTTATTAAAGGGTCTCTAGCCATTTAATATTCTAGCATATTACTTGAATATTAGTGATTTATTATTAGTAATTAAACTCATATTAATGTCTTATTCTACATCCCTAATCCTACCTCAATAACTAAACAACTAACAACTACTTTACTAATTATTAATAAATAAGCAGCAAATTATGAACTTGTTGAGGAAAAGTCGTAGGTAATAGTAAATAAGGGTATCCTTATTCTAATGTTGCAAACTTCTCAAGGCGTATTCACAATGAGGTATGGGGACCCCCAAGGGGCCTCCGGAAGGGGCCATGCCGGCCGCAGAAAATTTCAACACAATTTTGTGTAAAAAAAAAAAGCTAAACAAATTAATTTAACTCATTAATAAACATTCCAAACAATAATATTTTTCACATCATTTAATTTATTAGAATTTGTTTTACAATTTTTTTTAAATCACTATTTTTTTATATTGAGAGATTTTTGTCCTAATAAAAATAAGTCTAAAAGATTTAAATGTACGTTTTTTGAAGGATATTTTAATATTGAGGAATTCTTGCCATTAATAAGTATGATAACCACCTTTTCAAGGTCATTTTTATTTTTGCTAAACGCATGGCATGGCGTTCAGTCAGAACGTAAACACATATTCCACGGTTCGCTGTGCAAGACAAACCACACAGATACATTAGCCAAGTGACAGCTACTCTTTTTTATTAAAACAACTATTTAAGAGACTTCATAAGACTATGAAATCATTTCTTAAGAATAAGCACTTCATAACTGAAATCCTCATTTTAGCTTTAAGCGCCATAAACAACATATCACAAAAAGCGTTGTCAGCAATACTTAACCAACGTGATTTAATCGTCGTTAAGAAGGTGATCTCAGTGTGACATTATGGTGCGGATTCTTATTTTACATGAACACAGCTGTAGGAGAGGAACCAGCAGACCGAGAGTGTTTTCAGAGTCTTTTTTGATTCATAAGAATGAAATTTAAAACTTAACTTGAAGAACTACGATCTAAAAATGTACATTTTGCAACACATGTAGCAGTGCAACAAAAGATACAAGTCTTTTGAAAGATATGTTTGACTTGTAAAATCCTGCAATCGATAATTATAAAATCATAAAATGAACACGGACTCGGCTGTTTAATGAATAAATGGCCCCAGTTTATAATAGGCGGTCCTAACTACTATGTACTTACATTAAAATAAGTATCGTGTTTATATCGTATTGTAAAACACTTGCTGTTATTGAGGTGAGATGCAGGTAAGCTTAGTGACAGGTTCGGTGGTGTGGTTAAGGTTAAGGGTGGGTTAAGGTGTAAGGGATGGACAGCGTAACAGTGTAATTATACAGAAATTAATTACAGGTGTAATCACATGCAGGTATTTTTAAAACATGCACGTACACAATAAGTGCACTGCATCAAATGATTCATTTACAAGTACATAGTAGTTAAGCTCAGCTAATATAACCTGTTAGCGTTCCAACACACCACCCGTGGCGCATTTTGTGCTTAGTTTACATTTTCCAGAAATGCTAATGATAAAGCGGGGACCGAATAAATACCTGATCAATGTCTGTAACGTGTCTAATACATAGTCAGAACTAGCAGACAGTATAACAGTTAAGTAAACCATTTTTAGACATCAGTGTTGAGAAGTCTTTGTTGAGGCTTCAAATACTTGGTTTCGTGAGAGAAACAATTCTGTCTTAGTGATGAGAATTAACACCATCCCTCTCTTAAAATCATCAGGAGATTTTACAGGGGTTAAGGTCCATCAGTCTCCTCCTCCGTCTTCGTGCCCGATTAACAGCCGTCCGAACGGCACACTCGAAAACCTGTTGCACGCCACGATTGCTGAGAGCAGAGCATTCCAGATATCCCTTGGCACGGATCTCCTGTGCCACCTGCTTGCCCTCGGAGGCCGTGGTGCAGTTAGCACGATAAGGGCCCATTTCGCGATGGTCCGTCTGTGTGGCGACGACCAGCACAGGTACTTTCGGGAGAAATTCCCTCACTTCAGCGATCCATTTTTGCCGCAAATTGTTTAACGAATTTGGATTCGCCACAGAGTAACACAGCAAAACCACGTCGGCCTGCTGATAGGACATGGGCCGGATTTGGCGGAACGTATCATGTCCTGCCGTATCCCACAATCCCAAGCTGATCTGGATTCCATCCATGAAAACGTCGACGCCAGTGTTCTCGTACACAGTCGGTCTGTAGCTGTCCGGGAACGTTTCAGAAGTGAATCGTACAAGAAGCGCAGTTTACCCACTGCACAGTCTCCGACCAGTACGCATTTCACTGAGGTCTCTGCCAACCCATTCATTCTTCCGTCTCTGGTGTTGTAGTTATTATAAAGTACAGTCTAATGCTTCTAAAAAATATATGAGCGGCGTCCAACAGATGATGAGGCCATCGTCGTAATTCAAGGTGTGCAGAACTAAGAGCAAAACCCCTGCAAGTAAAACAGCATTCTGAGGTCTTCTTCAGGCTCTTCGTCTTGTGACGTGGCTCTGTATTCCGGTGAAAGGTTTAGAAACTCATTATGTACCATTAGAGATATTGAAGACAGAAATCCAGAAGTGAGAAGTCACTCAGCCGTATCTTTCGCTGTACTCTCCTTGACTCCTGATCAATTGGAAGAACAAAGAAACACAATTACTATCATGCAATCCCAAAACACCAAGAAATGTTTTCGTACAATTCGATTTTTATATGTAACTATAAAATAGATTTATAAGTAATCTAATTTGTCTTATATTTAAAGAAATGATCATTTACTTACGTGGAACATAAAAGGAACAGTTCTGAAATGTCTCATTTACTTGCCGTACAGCTAGTCTACAGAGTCAGATGCTGTTTTAACGGCGACCATGTTAAAAATACATTACTTTGAGTTCCACAGAGAAAAAGAAAGTCACACAAGATTGAAATGACGTGAAAATGTGGTCATTTTCTCATTCTCATTTACCTTTCAAATAAAAATACTACAACATCATGCAAAAATCCTTCAACTTTTCACATTCTGCTCATTTTTCCTATGCTGTGAAATATAGTACAGTATCCCGCTGGGCACAGTAGACCTCTCTCATTAAGAGGCCTGGGACGCTTCGTGTTGACAACGGCCCCGCTATCGACTGAAGTCAAATTTAAGAAAGAGTGTTCCAAAAATGCTGTTTAACACAATACCGCAGCATATTTGTTTATTTAATAAATCTATGTCCAAGTGCTTTTAAGGACATTTTGACACAACACAACTTTATAGACGATTCTCGGAAATTGCAATGGCTTACTTCCTAGGCCTGTTCATGGCTGTCATGTGAGGAAAGTGCACTGATGATTCAAACAGCGTCTCCAGTTAATACCACAAAAGGACAGCTTTTTGTAATATATTCTGTCTGAAAACACTTTTTTGATATTATCAGACAGACTACTCTGAAGAATAAGCATAATCTGGTAAGTATTTAATAGTCCCTAAGGTTCAGATACATTTATGTGCCAATATAGAAAAAAATTACTACAATCATTGTTTAATCGAGAGATGAAACGCATCAGGATTTTTAAAGTCTTATGTGTTTCTTAAAAAAAGAAATACAGAGTATTGGAAAAAATCTAGAAGATTACAATATGTTCGGGATGGAGCAAACACACTGTTGTCAGGCTCTAGGCACTGTTAAGGTATGATAAAAGTAAAGATTATACTTTTTTTTAATTTAGATTTTTGTTAATCAAAACATAATTAGTAAACTGATCATTTTGGTAAACTATCTAGCAATTTATTTACTGAAGCCCCTTGTTATGTACATTATATTAAACCAGGAACAAGAATATTATAATTAATTTTTTTTTAAGACAAAACAAATGTTGTATTTCAAATGTTAATTAACATTTAAAAAAAAAAATTGAAACTGGTTAAGAACACTATAAACACCAGGCTTGGATTGCTGATCAATTTATGAAATTAAATACATTTACAAAATGGATTCACAGTTTAAAACTAAAGAATAATATGGATAATACACGTATTACAAAGAAAAAAAGCAACTTACCTCTTTGATCTTTTCAACTGTGAGATTGGCAAGTTCACGTAAAGCTCAGTTTAACTTGTAATACTGTGTCATTTAATTAAGCTTTCAGAGAGGATCAGAGCTCAGTCCAAAGCTGCATATTTCTCCGAAGTTCAGCTGTTAAACTCAGGAAATTCAAATACTCTTAAGCACAGAGAGAAAACATGCCTTCACAGCCAGAGCATATATTACATCCTCTAGTAGAGGGAAATGAGATGCGAGGCTGGGCTTTTTTCTCTGTAAAATCGTACATCAAATCTCTACTAAGCTTCCGCTGTGACGTTCTAAGCACATCTACAGTGTTGATCCTCGCTTCTTCTGCAGTCTAGAACTCATACATGCAACTAATTCAGGCAGTGCGGCAAAGAAACAGAAGACACATGTCCCAATGAGATTTACTCTTTGTTCTTTGTTTAGGGTCTCTGAAAACACATTGCTCTCTGCGTAGTAGTCATTTTAGTAAAAATAAAATAAAATTTAATCCCAGTTTAAATAATTTTTCACTGAGCAGCCACATTTTAGAGAGGACTGTCAAGACGGTATGGTAATAATTACAACACCAGAGTACTTGTTTAGGTTATAAAACAGCACGTATTTCAAGATAGTTTTGTCTTGGACTTCAATGCGTGTTTACCACTTATAAACAAACAAAAAGGCAGCAAGTCGAACTATTCAAATTTCCAATGATAATTTGAAGAGCATTGAAAATGTCTAATCAATACAGCAAACACGTTGTTTAGTAAAGCCTTATATTTCGTTTCAGTAATTTGGTGAGTCGACATTGTCGCCATCTGATGGAGAGAAAGTGCACTGCACTCACTTCAACAGCTGCCACTTTCATCATGGAGGAATCTGACCTTTACTAATTGAAACAAACGTCAGCTACTAAGAGCTCAACATGCTGAGTTATATTTTCCCCACCAACGGCTTCTACTGATTAAAGAGGAAATGCAGAGCAAGAAACACGAGGATACAGAAAATGTTCAGCTGTGATTTTGAGCTCAGGCACATGCTACGCGCTAACCCCTAAAGCTGCGCTAATTACTTAACATTTTAATTTCACCAAAAGAATCAAATCTTGTACATGTTAAGACTTTATTCTTTCTCTTCAGTTTTTTTTCACCCCAACCATAATTTCTAACAAAAATAAAATAAAATTTTACATATAAAATCTTTTGAGGTTCAAAATATACAATTTCACAAAAATACTTTTTCAGAACGAATTCTTACACACATTGTGATTTGCATAGCAGCATTAAGATGTCTTAAAAATATGTGTGGTATCAACATTTTCAACTGGAAATATAAAAACCAAAGCCGAGCTAAAACCAAAAGCTCAGCGACATAAAATGTTCGATTCTGATGTAGGATCTGGCCAAGCTGCTCACAAACAAACTAAAATGCAAAGCTGACTGAGGATCGGCATTTATATTTCCAGAAACTCATTAAAGTATTTCTATTTATACCAAAACTGAAGAGAAGCCATATTATGACATCCCCATTCCCAACATCCTTATTCTTATAAAACTGACGTTAGACTAATAAACCAAAAGTATGGATCAAATCAATGTACAATAAAAATAAAATGAAATATCAAACATCATATCAAACAAGTACCTGAATTGCAACCCACTTTTTCTCCTGTAATGGCTGGTTATGAAAAAATGTGTGACTTATATATATAAATATTATATTATATAGTTACAAAAAGGCCAAAAACAGAAAAACAGAATTACGTAAAAATTGTAGTGATTACAGTTAGGAAGTAGGATCAGTAGGATACCTTAATGGCCTCATAAGGAAGCATCAAAAAACATTCAATAAAGAATAATATGTATGTACAGGTCAATGCCATATAAAACACTGTAAATATGTAGTACCTTCATTTTTTTATGACTTGGATAAATTTGTGCCCAATTACAGAAAAACATGAAAATACTGTTCTATAATTACTGGCACTATTAGTCTACAGAGAAGACACTTTGGATTAAGGCAGTGGGAAGAGAAAAATCTTAATTAAATGCTTCATTGTAGCAGCTCTTTATGAAGTGTGACCAACACCAATCCAGTCTTAGGTTCAGAAAAACTGGGAGAAAGACAAAAGAAATTATGAGAATGAAATTACAAAATGTACACATAGTGACAATTGGTAGTTCAAGATTTGAATAAATAAATTAATTAATTAAATAAAAATGTCACAAATGAAGTCCCTAAAATGTTTCTATAAATATGGCGGAAAAATGGCGGAATAAATATTTAGGTTAAATATATACATGTGTTTTTTACCTTAATTAATTTTTTTTTTTTTAATTTATAGAGTGGTGGCCAAAATTATTAGAACACTAATATTTTCACTGGATAAAATTGGTTTTATCCGGTCAAAAAGTCAGTTATTTCTATCTTTTGCTGTAGTGTGTCAGCAGGAAATACAAGTTTACGTGTTCAAACTTTCATTTTGCCATTAATTATAATAATCTAGTGGGATTTCTGTCTGCCAACAGCCAGCGCTCCACACAGAGATCCGATCTCATCATCATCATCATCCAGTCTCCTGGAATTATACGAAACAAAATCCAGAAGAACTGTGAGAAAGTCTCCAAGATGCTTCAAGAAACCGAACCACAAATTAGTACTGTCAAATTAAGTTTTGGATGGTTGTGTAACAATTGTTAAATGAGGATGCTCATTTAAGCTGATTTTATTCATCAATTAGCTTATGTTTAGCAAATTGGTAGAACATTTGGTATAACCGTCCTTTGCATATAAAGCAGCTAAAACAAACTACTAAAAGCTAATAACTGACTCAACACCATTTCTTACCTGCTGAAAACCCTAGTGTTCCCTTGAGTTTGGCCACCACTGTATATAAAATTAATATTTCAAAATACTGGATGCAGTCAATATACCTGTAGTGATGATTTTTGAGGTAGTCTAGTACAGCAGGCCTGATGCGCGCTCCCCCTTGGCTGCGATTGCCTCTTCCTGTAATGATTGACATCTGAGGCTGACACAAACCCTGGCTGAATTCTGAAGAAAAAGAAGACTCTGAAATAAAAAAAAAAATTGGTCCAACACACCAAAGCCTGCACAATCCATCTACGTGTATACAAAGAAAAAACTGTAACATTTTAATGGTTCACTTACCTAAATTCTTGCCTCTGAGAACCTGACCAAGATGATGAATGGCCTCATCCACATGCAGTCCATGGAGATCTAGAATATTCTGAGGCAGAAGTGAAGCATTCACTCTCTGGAATATCTGCATGGCTGCTCAGTTTATTTGCTTCACGATCTTGTCCCCATGCATGTGACCCTAAACATGAGCATAAAATTGGAAACGAAAACTTTTTAATTAAGAGTTCTAATCTAATAAATGATTAATAAATCAAAAGCCCTGTTTTAAACACTGCCCTGTTTTGTGTTAGCTATTTTTCAGCACCCATTATAATGTTAATCTCTTGAACCTGTTGTGCATAGAAACTAGCCACGTCCTTTCGTCCTTGTCGATGAGCTTCAGCTGCCTTGTTAAAACACTCTATCTGCTGACGTCTCTGCAGTGTTGCCTCTGTGCGAAGTCATCATATTCTGGATCCTCCGAATCCATGGAAATTGAGCAGCTTCTACCTCCCCATCTCTCGGTTTCCATCTCTGGGTGAGGCGAAAAAAGCATCAACATAGGGCTTTGGTTTCATTTCAGTATCATATACAGTTACACGTAGCTCCACCGCGCTCTTTGCTCGGAGTTCTGTGTACCATTACGTTGAGGGGCAGGTTCGGGTGCCACTACGTTTCTGACCCGGCCCGTAAATCAAGTAGAGTATGCAAAACTGTTCAGTCTGCTCCAGAGAGTAACTAAACAAACACAATTCATTATTGTCTACAATTGCAAATTCTCAAATATATAAGGCATGTTTTAAACATAAAGCAAAACAAAAAAAAATGACTCAACCAAGAAACCAGGGGCAAAGGAGGAAAGAAAGTAGAAAATAACATTATCCAACAATTCTTCATTACACATATATAGTCTACCACTATGTATCATATTCTCACTTGTGATCTCTGAAGATGTCCTTGAGAAATGTCGATCTATGGTGGGGACATGGAAAACAGCTGGTTCTCCCTTTGGCTTGGCACTTCCGTCTTTCTTATCCAGGTCCCTCCGACTTGACCTGGACTAAAACCCAACCATAGCAAATTTTCTCTTCTTTCTTTTTGGAGTTCTGGGCAGTGATTGTTTTTTCTATGTGTAACTATTACCTTCTCCATGCTGTCTTGCATCACCTGCTCTTCGATCATGATGTCCCTTAGTGAGACAGGAGCACAGGATGCACTCCAGTGATCCATAAAGGGAATTTCTTCACCCTTGAACCTAATTGGTCCCTCAGTCTGGTTTTACTTCCCTGCAATTCACCCCAGTGGACAGGACCTTCGTTACCATGGAGACACAAAGATAGATGGGGAGCAAAAGTGCAAAAACAGAGAACAATTATTTCCAGTATAGAGCAGTTTTCTGAAATTGGATGCATTTTTTGAATGCATTAGAAATCCTTTGTTTTTGCAGTAGGAACTATTAGATCTGTTATTTATTTATTTATTTATTTATCTATTCACTTTTTTACACCATGCCAGCATCAACACTATTTTCATGGCAATATTAGATAAAATAAGTAGATTCAACTTTTTTTTAAAAAAGCATATTTGTTTTTAAACATAAAAAATTCTTTATTCCCTTTTTGGCCTTTCTCGACCTTCTTGTAGTTTCCAACAAAGCTTCTAAAAATGCAACATTTAACAATCAGTTAAAGAAACATTGCACTTTAACTATTAACTAATTTTCATTAACAAATCGTAAATATATTACCAATTTTACACTACAGTATGACATTGTAAAAATATAAATGATATTATTCATTAGAAGAAAAGAGATATTTTAGATATTTAGATATAAATCTAAAAATAAAATAGTATTTTTATTTTATTAACTAATATGTACTTACATTTTAATTAATCATTTGATAGAAGTGTACATGTATTTTACATTGAAAAACTACATGCATTTAATTACATATAGAATTACTTTTTTTGCAATAATAATACAATTGACCAATCCTCTTAAACTTTGTGTGTAGTGAGAGAATAAGCTGTCTCACTCTCTTGCTAATAGCTGATAGAGACAGAGCTGCCAGTCTGTGCTTCTCCTGCAAAGACAATAGACACTAGAGTAAATTTTACATAAAATTCAGAATCAGTCACATTGAACAGCCCAGGTTGTTTTTGTAGATTAATATCTAAATACTTTAAACATGAAAAATATAAATATCTAAACTCACTTGAATAGTATCCTTCCATTTCTGGTGCAGCAGTTTGGCCAAGTTCAGGTCTATGTGCACTGCACAGTCATCTGATGAAAACGCACCTGCAGCCAAATGGAGTTCAAAGGATTTTAAACCTACTTTTTTGAGTGTGAATGAGGATTGATGTGGTTGCTCATTTCAAACTAAAAGCTTTTCACACTTTCTGTATTAAAATCAAAAAGAAAACTAGAATCAGTTTCATTTTATCTGTTTAACAATTTTTTTAAGCTGTACTATTACTTTTTGATGGAGTTTATCCTTCCACAGGACACAATAGTTTAATGCAGTTTTTATCAGTCCTGTTTAAACAAGACTACAAACAGCAAAGAAAGCAACTATGTTTTAAGAAAATTAAACCAATCAAATACCAAGATAACATATTAATTAGATGTTTTATTACCTGGACACAGCTGTTAACAGGTCAAAAGCTCAGTGAGCTGCAATGCAAGTTCAGTTGGAGTTTTGGCTCCAAGGTTTGAATATCCATTGAACTTGGCTCCCTCCCCCTGTGCTGTTCTCTTTCTTTCCCCTTTCTTGCTCCTTCCTCTCTTCTTCCTCTTTGCGCTCATTTTCATCAATCAAGCACAGCAGTGACTGTATTTATGGCATTTTACCTCTTCTCTTGTGTCCTCATCATCCTTTTCCTTCTCTCCTCCCTCCTCTTTACTCCATTCCTTCAATGCTTCCTCAGGCATTGAACTTTCTTATCTTCTAGTATTAATACCTCTTCCTGCTCTGGACATTTGCTGACCCGTGTTGTCTGTCCCTGTTGCTCGACAGCTGCCGTATTCTCCAGTTGCCCATAGTGCTTTCTGTCAGCTGTTTTAATGCTCCAAAGGAGAGTTTAGGGCTCACATTTCTCATAACCATGCTTGCCTCATCCCCATATCCTTCAGCTTCACTTTGTTAGACTTGGACCTTGACTCAATCATCATCACCTTGGATTGCATCACCACTAGGTTAGTTTCTTGGGACTTCAGACTGAGTGATACTTCTGGAACTGTTGCTGGAGTCATCAGAAATACAGATCTAGCCGGGTGCTTTCTGGGCCCATCACAGTTTCTGACTGTTCTATAGACTTTCCCTCAGGAACCAATTCATCATCTCCCTCATCATCTTCTTTATGCAGTGAATTCTCCAGGAATCTAGTAACAAGTTGGTTGTCCATTCGATATCTTGATGGCACTTTTCATAAAGGTCCTCCAGAATATCAATGGAGACCACGTCTGAAATAGCGGCTCAGAATCTCAAGGTTTTGTTTTTTAGAGTTAGATTCTCTAAAGTCTTTCTCTTCTACCTGAGAGCCCTTCTCATGGACCACACGATATGGCACTCCTGTTGGCAGGCAGAATCCTGATCACTTGATTTTTGGAGTAAAGCGAGAAGAGTTTCCCTCCAAAACAAACACACCACAACTAGATAAGTCAGGAGACTAATTCAGAACATTTCTTCTGGTCAATTCGCAAAGAAAGGCAAAGTCCTGAGGTTGTGTCTGGGTTGAGAGCCCACTGGAACATGACTCCACAGGCAATGAGGGTGGTTGCGCTGTAGATGTAAGATCAGGGTGCAGATGTGAAACAACAGGAGTTGTGAGCAAGGTGATGAAGAGCTTTGATTGGTGAAGAGTGAGCCAGTTTACAAGATTTCCCCACTCTTCGGCTAAATCCTCTTCTCCTTTCCAGACTGCTCTCTGAGTCTACAGCAACCTTTGGACACAGAGAGTTTCTTGGACATTTTGAGGCTTAATCTGCATTTATCTTCTGACAACACACTGTCCTCCTGCTCAACCTCATCCCTGTGTGTTCTTCTCCAGCAGACATCTCTGATTAGACTGGTCAGTTAGGTCTGCTCTCTGTTTTGATGAGACTTGGAAGAATTTGGAGTAATCCCTGGACTCTGAGAATGTTTCTCTCCATAGCACAGTCAGGGGCTCAGGCCCAAGCCACAGTCCCAGATTCATGTTACTCTCTCTTTTCCAATGAAAGAGAGTGGGAAGTAGTTTCTTTACTTGGGACTGGACCGTGGTAAAAGCCTGGGAAGGAGCTTATTCCACATTGCAGTAGATCTACAAGTTTTGAAATTCAAATGTATTCAGCTTATCAGTACCCAGAATGTTTGTCTTCATCAGCAGCAAGTGCTATCTTTGTGTTCAACAACACTGGAATCCCAAAACAGTGTTCTTAACAGTATTATTCTTTGAAATCTGACGTCTTCCTTGACGTTGACCTTTGAATTCCAGTAGCCAGTCCCCAACAAAATCAACAGCTCTGGCACTTTTACTGCTTTTTTCAGAAAGAGGGCTGAAATCTTCACATTCCTCCTCCTTATCTTTGAGCTGGAGAGTCAGCACTTGGTCAAAAGTTCACGGGCTGATCAGCTGGCACTGGTTTCTAGATGCACTTCTATCGTTACTCTGGCCCTCCTCACCACGCTGAGCAATGGACTCTGAAAAATGCCACAGACGGCTCAGAAGCTGTTTCATGTGCTGACACTACAAGATTCTCCAGTTGTCTCACTACTCAAGTTTCCCAAATCTATTTCCCATGTATCACAAGGCAGGCATCTGGCTCCTAATACTAAGCCTTCCAGTATCAAGATCAGACTGAGGAGTTTCAGATTCCCTTCAAAATATTCTCTATTTTGAACAAGGCCAGATTCCTTGGAACTTCTTGAAGACCCACTTCACCTGCTACCTCACCTGCAGATGTAATGCTGTAAGTCTGGTTTAGCAGAGGATACGTCAGGCAGAGATGAGAAAGGTTGTGTTGAAGTTTGTTCAACGCCCAAGTCACCAACAAGATCAGGATGACTGAGACCAGTGTGTAAAGGTGTCTAGAAAGGAATGAGAAAGAGTGTACTTAAATACACCGAAATCGTATGACTTGAAGTCAGTATTTCATAATTACTAAAGTTGTGACACAGTACAATCCTGTACTATTTGCTTTGCTTATATTCTTTACATGGACATAACTCAATTTTTTAATTACAATTAACATTAATATAACAATGTGCTTACAAGTTGCTCAGTCTCTCTTTGTACTGAATCCACAACACTTGGCCTAGTTCAGTCTTTCTGAATTCATGATGTCTGGACAGAGACTTAAATCGATCATCTGCCGTTCTAATATCGTCGGATCTTCTCCTTTGTTACTTGATGTCTTGTACGCCTGTATAAAGGGAAAATTGAAATATTTGATGTAAAATGACTTAAAAGCAGCCTTTGAAGTTGTGTGAGGTTCAACATATTTGAAGGGTTAACATTTGAAAGTTAAAATGTAACTGTTCTTAAATTAGTTATGTTTATGGATTCGTAAATGTATTTGCACTTTTGAATTTTGTGTTTATCATACCTTTCCAGCTCTCTGGGTTTAATTTCCACCAGTGCCTCTGGCTCGAAATAGCACCTTATATCTGTGTTTCTGTACAAAGAGAAAGAAATAATAGGCCGATAATCAACTATTGATGAGTGTTTGCAAGGTCTTATCTATCAAACACTACATATGGTCTATTCTAAGTTATTAATAAATAAGATCTGCAGTAATGTACAATTGTGTATCTTGATATACACATTACAATTTGTGTATAAGCACAGCTGATTTTCACATTACAAAACATGGCCGTTGTCTGATATTGAAAAATAATAACATAAGCCTATTTCTGTCACGCATTTCAAAATAAATTGCTTACCATGCAACATATGGTTTCATCTCCCAACTTTTTATCTTGGTATTTGTCTGTTATGATGGGTGACTGTCCCTTTTCAAAAGCCTCTTTTGCTGAAATCAACAATCACCACAAAGAAATTGCACAAAACATTATAAAAAAATAAATTTAAAGTAGATAAATTTCAATAAATCAGAATAGATGAAATGGCTGTTTTAAAGCCTTAATCTGTCTGTTTTATTCAGACAATAGTTACTAATACTTCCACAGCTGGTGAGCCAATGTTGCCATGTCAGGTTGGTTGAGTCTCCTCAAACAAATCAAGCAATGTTTTTACAGTGACAAGTTGGAGAGTGTACGAACACATTAGTTGCATATAAATGACTTCTTGTTTCTGCGTACTAAACTGGTATGTCGGTGAAAGTCAATTTTGAAGTAAAAAACACACACATCACCATTAAAAATCAGACTGTGT